>NC_091162.1:41813988-41828988 GCF_040958095.1 Procambarus clarkii | reverse complement strand
ACACAAATGCGAACAAGCCTGAATGGTCCCCAGGACAATATGCAACTGAAAACTCACACCCCAGAAGTGACTCGAACCCATACTCCCAGATGCCACGCGACTGGTATGTACAAGACGCCTTAATCCACTTGACCATCACGACCGGACATAATGAGGTGATAGCCGAGGCTATTTGAACCACCCCACCGCCGGCACTCGGGTAGTTATCTTGGGCATAGCATTTTACCAAATCACCTCATTCTTTGGGGCACACGTGAGGAACACAAATGCGAACAAGCCTGAATGGTCCCCAGGACAATATGCAACTGAAAACTCACACCCCAGAAGTGACTCGAACCCATACTCCCAGATGCCACGCAACTGGTATGTACAAGACGCCTTAATCCACTTGACCATCACGACCGGACATAATGAGGTGATAGCCGAGGCTATTTGAACCACCCCACCGCCGGCACTCGGGTAGTAATCTTGGGCATAGCATTTTACCAAATCACCTCATTCTTTGGGGCACACGTGAGGAACACAAATGCGAACAAGCCTGAATGGTCCCCAGGACAATATGCAACTGAAAACTCACACCCCAGAAGTGACTCGAACCCATACTCCCAGATGCCACGCAACTGGTATGTACAAGACGCCTTAATCCACTTGACCATCACGACCGGACATAATGAGGTGATAGCCGAGGCTATTTGAACCACCCCACCGCCGGCACTCGGATAGTAATCTTGGGCATAGCATTTTACCAAATCACCTCATTCTTTGGGGCACACGTGAGGAACACAAATGCGAACAAGCCTGAATGGTCCCCAGGACAATATGCAACTGAAAACTCACACCCCAGAAGTGACTCGAACCCATACTCCCAGATGCCACGCAACTGGTATGTACAAGACGCCTTAATCCACTTGACCATCACGACCGGACATAATGAGGTGATAGCCGAGGCTATTTGAACCACCCCACCGCCGGCACTCGGATAGTAATCTTGGGCATAGCATTTTACCAAATCACCTCATTCTTTGGGGCACACGTGAGGAACACAAATGCGAACAAGCCTGAATGGTCCCCAGGACAATATGCAACTGAAAACTCACACCCCAGAAGTGAGAAGAGTTTTCAGTTGCATATTGTCCTGGGGACCATTCAGGCTTGTTCGCATTTGTGTTCCTCACGTGTGCCCCAAAGAATGAGGTGATTTGGTAAAATGCTATGCCCAAGATTACTATCCGAGTGCCGGCGGTGGGGTGGTTCAAATAGCCTCGGCTATCACCTCATTATGTCCGGTCGTGATGGTCAAGTGGATTAAGGCGTCTTGTACATACCAGTTGCGTGGCATCTGGGAGTATGGGTTCGAGTCACTTCTGGGGTGTGAGTTTTCAGTTGCATATTGTCCTGGGGACCATTCAGGCTTGTTCGCATTTGTGTTCCTCACGTGTGCCCCAAAGAATGAGGTGATTTGGTAAAATGCTATGCCCAAGATTACTATCCGAGTGCCGGCGGTGGGGTGGTTCAAATAGCCTCGGCTATCACCTCATTATGTCCGGTCGTGATGGTCAAGTGGATTAAGGCGTCTTGTACATACCAGTTGCGTGGCATCTGGGAGTATGGGTTCGAGTCACTTCTGGGGTGTGAGTTTTCAGTTGCATATTGTCCTGGGGACCATTCAGGCTTGTTCGCATATATATATATATATATATATATATATATATATATATATATATATATATATATATATATATATATATA
Source organism: Procambarus clarkii (assembly GCF_040958095.1). Lineage (NCBI taxonomy): Eukaryota > Metazoa > Arthropoda > Malacostraca > Decapoda > Cambaridae > Procambarus > Procambarus clarkii. Next base: position 41,827,239 of record NC_091162.1, on the reverse strand, counting down.
TATATATATATATATATATATATATATATATATATATATATATATATATTTTATTAATGATATATATACATATATACACACAGAAACAAAGATTCTTCTATATAGACATTAGAGAAGATTCAGCGGTATGCCATGCACCAGGCTCTCCGCTATTTTCATTATTCGTCATATCCGACTCTGCTATGTGATGCACATGTATTCTTGCTTCACCACCCTGTAATGAAATATTGTTTGTTACTAATTGTTTTCAATAATACATTATTTTATTATATAATATTTAATTTATTAATTAAAAACCCTTTCCATATTATAGAAAAAAACTAAAACAAGAATCTATATAAAACTATAGAATAGAATAGACTAATAGAATAGAATATATATATCATATATATATTTATATAAATAAATATATATATATATAAATATATGTATATATATTTATATATATATATATATTATTATATCCTGTATTATTCCTGTATTATTCCATTATAACCAGTAGGCAGTCTACTGTATTTTATCAAACCGTTATTAGTATAATAGATCTCGTAATAATTTTGCAAAAATAATGGCATTTACTATTTTTAAAAGATTATTAGCAAATTTACAGAAATGGTGCATTCGGAAGACAAAACCGTGGTAGACATGGTTGGAACAAGTTAGGTGAGAGGGTGGTGGAGGCCAAAACCATAATCATAATCATCTGTATCAAACCTTATTACAGGTAAAACCAGTAGGCAGTCTACTGTATTTTATCAAACCGTTATTAGTATAATAGATCTCGTAATAATTTTGCAAAAATAATGGCATTTACTATTTTTAAAAGATTATTAGCAAATTTACAGAAATGGTGCATTCGGAAGACAAAACCAATTTTTCACTTTTGACAATTGAGCACCTGCTACATCCAGATTCTAGGGAGGAAAGGAAGGACGATCTTACTGGATCCCATAGCCTCTCCGAGGCACAAACCAGGCTTTTACATAACCCCCCCCCCCTGCACCCGAGCTTTTTAAAATAGTAAATGCCATTATTTTTGCAAAATTATTACGAGATCTATTATACTAATAACGGTAAATAAATAATAAATAGTAAATAAATCAAAATCAGTTACATTATTTTATCTTATTCATAGCATAAATGTTCTCGAAGATTACTAAAAAGAAATTGAATTAGACTACAGCAAATTGGCAAACTTTACCTTGTATCTGTTTCCACCGAGTTTGTTTGGGGCGTTCTTCAACATATCAGCAATACTTGTCTCAACATCTCTTTCAGTTGCATTAGTGTGGGTGTTGATACAGGCTTCTGGAAATTTATAAGAATTAATTAATATATATAATTATAATTCACTTTGCTATTCCCCATTCCACAGTCCTCTCGTCCTTCCCACTTCCCTGTCCCCACATCATCCCCACTATTCCCACTTCCCTGTCCCATCGTCCTCCTTACCATTTTCCCCTCCCCTGTCCTCCTTCCTCCCCCACCATCTCCCATTCACCTGTCCCTTTGTCCTCCCCAGCATTCCCCTGTCCCCACCATCCCCAACTCCCCAGTCCCCTCGTCCTCCCCACCATTACCCTCTCCTCTGTCCCCTCGTCTTCCCCACCATACCCCCCTCTCGTCCTCCCCACCATTCCAAACTACCTCATCCGATGCATTCTATAATGGTCTGATGCTTCCATCAGAAAATTGGGAACATCAAATGATCTGATATTCCCATCACTGAAAAATAAGAACAGCTAAAAAAATGAAATGAAAAAAATAAAAAAATAAACTATACTCATGAAATGAACAGTATGGTAAACAACACAGCTCAATTTCAATGCAATGTCACACAAAATTATTAAATCGAAATGAAAATAAATTGAAATCTATGAAAATTCAAATTATCAATACAATCGGAAATATTGAAATAATATCGCAACATAATATAGTGTGGGTTGCTCTTACGTGCAACAGACGGTGCTGTTTTTCAAAAAAGGCATGGTTTTACCTGTCACAAGTGTGGCATCTATACTTATACTCACGAAATGAACGGTATGGTAAACAACATAGCTCAATTGCAATGCAATGTCACAATAACATTTAATAACAATAATAACAATAACATTTAAATATACTTTAAGATATAATCTAGAAGAAAATAAGAACATTGAAACGGTTCATGAACTCGATTTCAATAAAGGACACTATGGGGAACTTTGAAAAACAGTTAATGAGTATAATTAGACAGACTTGTTGCTAGGCAGAGGAGTAAATAATGAGATATATGGCAAATTTTGCAAAATATACGGCACACAAACATTCATACCCAAACAAAGCAAAATGCTAGGTAAGAACAAAGCAGTTGGCCCGTAGGGGAAAGGAGATACCCACAAGACTGGAATACAAGTCATTAACAAGCACACAAGTACTACACTACACAACAACCGCACTACTACCAGAACTGGACGAATCACTACCAAAACAACACATTGCACATCACTACCAAAACAACACAACACAACACAAGCATTGGCAAAGAATTATAGACCAGTTGCACTAACATCCCACATAATAAAATTATTTGAGAGTGATCAGGAGTCAGATTACTAGTTTTATAGAGACCAATGACCTCCACAATCCAGGCCAACAAGGATTTAGAGCAGTTTCTATGATCGAGCCACTGAGATCTATAAAGAATTCTGATCAAGAAAGAGATCTAGGGGTGGTTTTAGATAGAAAACTATAACCTGAGGATCATATTAAGAACATTCTGCGAGGGGCCTATGCTACACTTTTTAACTTTAGAATTGCTTTTAAATACATAGGTCAAAAAGTTTTAAAAGTTTTAAAAGTTTTTTAAACCTCTCGTGTATCATGAGTGTGTTAAAGCATCAGATGGTGCATTCAGATGATGAATATTACCTAGTTCCTTCATCTGGGAAGAATGAACACATATTGGTGCATTCGGTGAATAAAACTAACTACTGTAGTTTAATTGATCAACAGACTGTATATCATATGCAGACTGTATGTGGATCTGCGGGCCACTCCAAACAACACCCTGGTGGACCAAGCTCCACCAGGGCTAAAGCACAAAGTGATATAGATGTGATAGAGAAACTAGGTCAAATGGAGGAGTAGGTCTGTATATTAAACAGCACCTGACGTGCACAGAGCTACTAAACTCAATGTGGTGGTAGAGTGGTGGGGGGGGGGGGAAACATTGCAGAAAAAAACAAAAATACAATTTGGTCAACAAAACAGCATTGTTTAAAATAGAAGACATGGGTTGTCATTTTGGGGGTAAGGTAGGTTACACTGAGTTAATTAGTTAGTACTTAGTTTTTATCTTAAACTGGTTGGGAGAGGTACAGTGTTGCTGTGCTGGTGAAAGAACACCTAAAGGTAAATTAAATAATGATTGCGAATCCACAAGAAGTTGACATAATATCGCTAGAGATCTGCAATCAGGATGATAAACTTTCCTTAAAGAATTTGACAAACACTTGCTGATAGGACATGAAGTAAATGAAATGTATGTCAAGTTTTGTGAAATATATGATAAAAGCACAACAAAATTTGTACCAAAGGAGAGATGCAGAACTAGGAAAAGGGGTTTGTTCAACAGAAATTGCGAGAGGGCCTGAGACCCAAACACACACAAATGGAATCAATATATAGCAAGAGGCCAAACCCCCAAACATACAAGCGATGCAAAGATGCGAGAAACAGCAGCAGCATTAAGGAGAGGGACTTAAGGACCATAAATAAAGTGTGAAAATAAACTCGAGTAAATTTTTTTAACTACTCTCGACAGTGAAGAAAAACAAATATTCAGACGATTTGTGTTAGAATCATTAATCTTACACTTTCGGTCATATTCAACAACACAAATACATACACACACATTCCTGTTGCTGTAGCAAGTGAAGAATTACACACACAGATCACAATAACGTGATGCATCAAATGAACAAATCCACAAGGGCCGTGACGAGGATTCGAACCTGCGTCCGGGAGCATCCCAGACACTGCCTTAATCGACTGAGCTACAACAGGGTAAAAGGGTTGAAACCGAAGTTCTACTGAACTTACTGGATCCCATAGCCTCTCCGAGGCACAAACCAGGCTTTTACACAACCCCCCCCCCCTGCACCCGAGCTATGTCAACAGGCCGTTCTCCCTCTTCGCCCTTCCGAATGCACCATATCAGTAAATTTTTTAATAATCTTTTAAAAATAGTAAATGCCACTATTTTTGCAAAATTATTACGAGATCTATTATTCTATAGAATAATGCATATAAATGCATATATGCATATAAATACAAAACATAAATACAAAACAAGTAAATGTAAATAATTTTACCTTGCACCTAGATCCACCAAGCCTGTATGGCGCGCGTTTCAGTACTTCGGAAATCTAGAACTATCTTGAATCTCTAATCTGCAATGAAACAATACATATTATTGCACTTACCAAAACATGGATGAATGTAGAAAATACAGAACTATTAGCTGAATATCAAATAAATGGATTTAATCTATTTCACACAGATAGATATATTACACCGTGTATATTAGGTAATACCTAACATACACGCCTCCACACACACTACATTTGAAATGTAGTCTCAAAAAGACTACATTTCAACAGCAAAGATTACTCCATAAAAAAATAATTAAATTATTGACCAACATGAGAGAGGGTTAGCCAACATGAGAGGGTTGTGTTGATTGCCTGAAAATATTTAAATTGTGTAATGTATTGAATGGCATTTTTCAAGTTACAACATTTTTTAAATTACTGAACTAGGTTCTAGGCTTTGCTAGGCTTAATTCAATTATTACAGATAAGCCTAACCTAGCCTAGAACCCAGTGGGTTTTCTTCCTATTGGGGAGTGTTGTACATGCCTCGCCTCCACATACACACTAGCACAGCCAGGCCTCGCCTCCACATACACACTAGCACAGCCAGGCCTCGCCTCCACATATACAAGCACTGCCAGGCATCGCCTCCACATACACCAGCACTGCCAGGCCTCGCCTCCACATACTCACCAGCACAGCCAGGCCTCGCCTCCACATACACCAGCACTGTCAGGCCTCGCCTCTCCTCCACATACACCAGCACTGCCAGGCCTCGCCTCCACATTTAAACCAACCAAGCCCACAAATACGTTAACATGGACCAGCATTACACCGTCTAACATACTCTGTCAGATGTAACAACTAAATTTGTGAATTCAAGACCAAATCTATTGTATAACACAGTGTTAGTACGAGAAAAACATTACTTACATTCGAAGCCGTGTTTTAAAATGGCGGCGGTCTTGTACTGACGCTCCAAACTGTGTGTTCGTTTGCGTATGATGAACGTGTGACAATTTACTACAACAATTATTTAATTATTCTTATTCTTTATTTTAATATTTTTAGGGTACATGAAATTTCAAACTTATTTGCACACAATAATATAATTGCATTGTCATAACCTTTATATATTACGGAAAATACGATGACATGAACGAAGTCAAAGTGAAGTTGAAGTCAAAGTCATTCGCCGAACGTATTAGTCATTTTTTTTCTCCCAAACGATAGGGGTAACAAATCCACAGAGAATATAAGTGTACAGTAAAGTCAATTTTATTCAGGAAAGTACATACATAGTTGATTTACAAACATAATGTTGGATTTATAGATAGAGCTAGTGCATACAATACCTAAAGCCACTATAGTAGGCATATAGCATTTCAGGCAACCGGGCAGTATATATGGACCCCTTACTCAAATCTCTGAATATGTTAGATATTAAGTCCCTGCACATACTCTCATGTGTATTTTATATATATAAAACGCTGCACTGTAATGTCAATCCTGACCTTAAAAGCTTCCTAGAAGGTTGTAACAGATCCCATGAGCACCACACCAGAAACAAATACCTATTTGATATTCCAAGAGTACGACTTAGTCAAACTAGAAATGCTTTACAAATCAAGAGACCTCGAATGTGGAATGACCTTCCCAATTATGTTAAAAAGTGTACCTCTCCCAACCAGTTTAAGATAAATAAAGATAAATTTATAAGTTAAGAAAAATTCCACAAATCAACAACCCTGTTACTGACCCTGTATTTACCCAAGTCTTTCCTAAATCTAAACTTATCCAATTTATACCCATTGTTTCGTGTTCTATCTTGTGTTGACAATTTTAATACCCTATTAATATCCCCTTTGTTATATCTATTCAGGAAATTGTGGTTGATCTCGAACCCATTGATAATGTGACGACTTATACAGAATTTTGTAACTATATCATCAAGATTGTAACCAGCTTAGCTAAATGTAGTGTGGGGTTCAGTCCCTAAGCCCATATATGTGCCTCTCTAACCATTTAGGTTACAGGGCAAAAACATAAAAACAAAGGTAACTGCAGAAGGCCTATTGGCCCATACCAGGCAGCTCCTATCTATAACAGATAAACACTAAGTACTACCTAATTAACTCAATGTAACCTACCAACCTAACCCCCTATCCACCTAACCTATCCACCGCTACCCACTGGATGGGGGGCGGTGTGCAGGACAAACATATAAATTTTGATACTAGCTCTCCACATATGTCACTTGCTTAACACTTTAGTGCGCGCGGCGTTCTGGGCGCTCAAGCGTAAACACAAAAAAGTTTATAATCTTTTCACGCTCCTAACCTCAATTCTCAAGCTACGTTTTTCATTTTGGTATCAATGCGTTGGCAATAAAATTCTCTACAAGATCATATGCATAAAATGTCACCGAAGCATTTGGTATCCCACCACGAAGTAAATAAACACGAAGATGACTCGCCGTGACACCCAAACAGGAAGTAAATGTTCATACTCTTTCGTTTGTTGCCAGCCTCACAGTCATCCTACAGCGCTCATTTTGATATCACTGAACTCGCAATAAAATTCCCCACCCAGACATATGCCTATCAATGTCTAATTATGGTATCGGGTGACCCGCACGAGTGTGGGAACTGGGCGAAGCGTTAGCCGTGATTTCAGCAGGGACGACACTGTTGGGATGCAGTGCTTTGAATGTTTATACTTATTTAACTCTCCTGACATTATTTCGGAAGCTACGTATTTCATTTTTATAGCAATGTGTTCGCAATAGAAAGTTCTATAAGAACATGGGTAGAGTTGGCCAACACAGCGTCAAATAAATTTGCGGCGAATAAAATCTTACGCGTGTTTGTACCCGTGAGCATCAAAAGTTTTTACTTTGCTCATGTTTTTCAAGTTTATACTTGTTTCACACCGTTTTTTTTTTTTGTATAGTGTTCGGAATAAAATTCCCTACACAGACATATGCATATCAAATACAATTCCTTGGAATTCACAGCTGTAGAGATGACGGAAAACACACAACCGGAACCCGCTCTTGACACTCCAACTCACACCCGCAACACCCACAAAAAAAGTTTCTCTTGTTTCATGTATACTTACTTTAGTTTTCGTGCTACAGTTCTCATTTAGGTATCAAAATATTCCTAAGAAAATAGACTACAATACTGAAACAATCTAAGACAATTATGTGTACTTACCAAAGCAAAGACGATTGTAGTAAAATAAGTTAAGCATTTTATCTCCACTCCACCTCCTTCAGGTACTGATTCCTGAAGTTGCTCAACAGATGTTCCTAGGTGGAGTGAAGCTGATGTAGGTGGTTATTTCTTGTCCACCCAATACACCCTTTTCCTGTGATAAGTGGTGTAACAAGGTATGACGCAAAGTGGAACATCGCATGTCTTGCACGCTATACCAGTTTCCTTCCTGATACCCGACTTTGAACACACTTCACACCTGCGACGTTTGGGGATTTTTACCAGCTCATGTTTCAATTTATAGTTCAGGCGAGTCTCTGCTATAACAACACGTCGCTGTTGTCTCTTGGTTGGCAATAAACTACTGTCTGAATCGTCGCTCTCACTATTGTTTTCAAACACTAATGTGGAATATGAATTATCTTCATCAGATTCAGCTTCAGCACTAGGTGTAGACGTGAAGAGAGGGCGCCTCACACCCGACGGGCCAGGTGTTGACGGGTCAGCAGCAGGATACACAGGACCAGTGTCATGATTTATGTCTGGAGCATGAACTAGATGTGGAGATGGTGTAGTTGTTGCAGGCCACTCTGCCTTGTCAAATTTCAATAAAGACCAAATAGCAACTTCATGGAACTAGAGCAGAGTTAGTTTCCTTCGATCATCTGTGTTGGCCTTGTACAATGCATGTACAATACATTGAGTAAAGACCAAATAGCAACTTCATGGAACTAGAGCAGAGTTAGTTTCCTTCGATCATCTGTGTTGGCCTTGTACAATGCAACCACAAGTTGACATTGAATGTGAATTAACAATGAGACAAGTAAGATTTATACTAATACATTTATACTAACTCTGTTGAGCGTTGACCATTTATACATCAAATCTGTTGATGTGAGCACTTTAGTTTAGTCTGCCGTTTAAAGAAAAAAAGAGCATATCAATGGTATATCACAGAAAACGAATTTATCATAAACTCATGTATTTGTCTTATCATATTGAACTGCATTCATATTTTTAATATATAACAATATGAATATACAAATTTCTGTAAATCCCCTACCTTGTTGGAATCTGTGGAAATGAATGAGCAAATGTGCTGGCTGAAGGCGCTGAAGGAAACCACATTGGTTTCATTTTGGATACAAATGTCCATGGAAATTCAAAATGGAAACTAATTATATAGTTGAACCTGCAGAGACGAGTTTAAGAATCTGTGTTGAGAGTGATGGACACAGCCTTCACAATTATACTTCAGAGAATGTAAACATCTAAGAGTCATTAGAAATATGTGTAGAATAATAAACCCTACATTGTTTGAGTTAGGGAAAACACCATTTGTGATATATAGATACTATAGCTGTTCCTAAAGATTCACCCTTTTTTGCACCAGCAAGATAACATATAAGATTTTAAGAGTTGACGAATGTTAATATTCTTGTTTGATAAACTGTGAACTTGAGACATAGTTAATAAGAACATATTAACACAACAAAATGTTTTCATAATCTTTAACACCACTTTCCAGCAACTTATATAATTTATATAAATTATTTTAGAGAATAATACATAAATTATATATTTAAACATGATATAGTGTTTAGTGGAATGTATAAGGAGTCAAATTGTGTTAAAAAGAGCAATTTTTAGAAAATTTGGAAAAATACTTTTTTCTGTTCAAATTATAACTAAATGGATTTTAAAGGTTTCACTCAGCCAATATATATCATTCACAATTTATTAATGAATTTTACAAAAAAACACCATAAATTTTATATTTAAACATGTAAAAACTATTTGTTTTACATTTGGAAGAAAATAATTGTAGAAAAACAATTTATAATTAAACCTTTGTGTTTGGATTTTTTGAGTAAAAGTTTCTCAAAGGCTTTCCTGCACCATTCTCAATGCAAATCATTCCCACACCTATGGCAAGAGATAGGCGAACGTTGTGTAGATGATTTGTGTTTGCTGGGATGATGCAGAGGCTTAAGATAGTGATGCAGGGGCTGAAGAGAATGATGCAGAGGCTTAAGAGAGGGATGAAGAGACTCAAAAGAGTGATGCAGAGGCTCAATAGAGGGATGCAGAGGCTTAAGAGACTGATGCAAAGGCTCAAGAGGGGTGCACTGGCTCATGAGAGATATGCTGAGGCTCAGGTGAGGGACGGAGAGCCTTAGGAGAATGATGCAGAGGCTCAGGAGAGGGATGCAGAGGCTCAAGAGAGTGATGCAGAGGCTCAAGAGAGTGATGCAGAGGCTCAAGAGAGTGATGCAGAGGCTCAAGAGAGGGATGCAGAGGCTCAAGAGAGTGATGCAGAGGCTCAAGAGAGGAATGCATAAGCTGAAGAGACTAATACAGAGGCTTAAGTGAGTGATGCAGAGGCTGAAGTGAGGGATGCAGAGGCTCAAGAGAGTGATGCAGAGGCTCAAGAGAGAGATGCAGAGGCTAAGGAGAGTGACGCAGAGGCTCAAGAGAGTGATGCAGAGGCTCAAGAGAATGATGTAGAGGCTTAAGAGAGGGATGCAGAGGCTCCAGAGAGGGATGCAGAGGATCAAGAGAGTAATGCAGAGGCTCAAGAGAGTGATGCAGAGGCTGAAGAGAATGATGCAGAGGCTTAAGAGAGGGATGCAGAGGCTCAAGAGAGGGATGCAGAGGCTCTTGAGAGTGATGCAGAGGCTCAAGAGAGGGATGCAGAGGCTTAAGAGAGTGATGCAAAGGCTCAATAGAGGGATGCTAAAGCTCATGGGAGGGATGCAGGAGTTCAAGAGAGGGATGCAGAGGCTCAGGAGAGTGATGCAGAGGCTTAAGAGAGGGATGCAGAGGCTCAAGAGAGTGATGCAGAGGCTTAAGAGAGGGATGCAGAGGCTCAAGAGAATGATGCAGAGGCTCAAGAGAGTGCTGCAGAGGCTGAAGAGAGAGATGCTGAGGCACCAGAGAGGGATGCAGAGGCTCAAGTGAGTGATGCAGAGGCTGAAGAGAGAGATGCAGAGGCTTAAGAGAGTGATGCAGAGGTTCAAGAGAGTAATGCAGAGGCTCAAGAGAATGATGCAGAGGCTCAAGAGAGTGATGCAGAGGATTAAGAGAGGGACACAGAGGCTTAAGAGAGTGATGCAGAGGCTCTAGAGAGTGATGCAGAGGCTCAAGAGAGTGATGTAGAGGCTCAAAAGAGTGATGCAGAGGCCCAAGAGAGTGTTGCAGAGGATTAAGAGAGTGATGCAGAGGCAGAAGAGAGTTATGCAGAGGCTTAAGAGAGTGATGCAGAGGCTGAAGAGAGTGTTGGAGAGGATTAAGAGAGTGATGCAGAAGCTCAAGAGAGGGATGCAGAGGCTCAAGAGAATGATGCAGACTCTTAATAGAGGGATGCAGAGGCTCAAGAGAGTGATGCAGAGGCTTAAGAGAGGGGTGCAAAGGCTCAAGAGAATGATGCAGAGGCTTAAGAGAGGGATGCAGAGGCTTAAGAGAGGGATGCAGATGCTCAAGAGAATGATGCAGAGGCTCAAGAGAATGATGTAGAGGCTCAAGAGAGAATGGCAGAGGCTTAGGAGAGGGATGCAGAGGCTCAAGGGTGGGATGCTGAAAATATTGCTAAATTCGATGATTTTATGTACAAAGAACAATCCAAGAAAACTTGCTTAAAAACACAATATTATGTGAAATTCTGAGGATTCTAGGCAAAATCACATATAGAGAGATAAAATGAAGTACTATGAAAATATTAGTAAATTCGAACATTTTAACCTAAAATCACTCTACATGAAAAACATGGAAAAAGTCACTATAATACCAAATTCGTGGATTTTTACATCAAATCATAGAGCGAGGTTGTGTATTATTTTGATCGTTAAAAATGCATGTGAAAACGTTGTTTCCAATTCATATGATAAATATCAATGTGTTTTGTTTAGAAATAACTAAAATATTCCTGAATTCCCATTTATGTTGCTCCAAAATATAGCTTTGGTGTCGCATTTGGGATGTTCGGGATATTATAAAAACTGCAGGGGAATTGGGGAAAATGTGACCCATCGCTGCTTTCAGTAATTGGCATATTTTCGGTATAAAAAGTCGGAATTTCAAACTGCGAATACGTGCAGAGAGCCAGATTATAACTCGAAAATGTGACTCTGGCGCCGAATTTGGGATGTTTGGGATATTTTCAAAACTGATGGGAGGTTTGGGCAAAATGTGACCCATCGTCGCTTTCAGTAATTGGCATATTTTCGGTAAAATTCGAAATTTCAAACTGCGAATACGTGCAGAGAGCTAGATTTTGGCTCCAAAATGTGGCTCTTGCATCGAATTTGAGATTTTTGAATATTTTGAAAACTGCTGGGGTGTTTGGGCAAAATGTGACCCACCGCCGCTTTCAGTAATTGGCATATTTTCGGTATAAAAATTCGGAATTTCAATCTGCGAATAAGCGCAGAGAGACTGATTTTGGCTCCAAAATGTGGCTCTGGCGTCGAATTTGGGATGTTTAGGATATTTTCAAACTGCAGGGGGTTTGGGCAAAATGTGACCCATCGCCGCTTTCAGTTACTGGCATATTTTTGGTATAAAAAGTCGGAATTTCAAACTACGAATACGCGCAGAGAACCAGAATTTGGCTCCAAAATATTGCTCATGTGTCGAATTTGGGATGTTTGCGTATTTTTTTTATGAAAAATAGTACTTTACAGGCTCAGAAGTCCAGTGCGAAGTCCGCTCGGCCGACCGGCTCCTCGGTCGGAGGGGAGCCGGTGAACAGAGGAATCAGGTTAAAGAATATGTCGATTTGCTATTGCATCAACTGGGATTCGATCGGGGACCATAAGGATTATAACCAACGAACTATCTCCGTTTAGACGGTAGGTCTCCAGTTTGTGTGTGTGTGTGTGTGTGTGTGTGTGTGTGTGTGTGTGTTTACTAGTTGTGTTTTTGCGGGGGTTGAGCTTTGCTCTTTCGGCCCGCCTCTCAACTGTCAATCAACTGTTTACTAACTAACTACTAACTTACGAACTACTTTTTTTTCCCCACACCACACACACACACACACACACCAGGAAGCAGCCCGTGACAGCTGACTAACTCCCAGGTACCTATTTACTGCTAGGTAACAGGGGCACTTAAGGTGAAAGAAACTTTGCCCATTTGTTTCTGCCTCGTGCGGGAATCGAACCCGCGCCACAGAATTACGAGTCCTGCGCGCTATCCACCAGGCTACGAGGCCCCTGTGTGTGTGTGTGTGTGTGTGTGTGTGTGTGTGTGTGTGTGTGTGTGTGTGTGTGTGTGTGTGTGTGTGTGTGTGTGTGTATGTGTGTGTGTGTGTTTGTGTGTGTGTGTATGTGTGTATGTGTGTGTGTGTGTGTGTACTCACCTAGTTGTACTCACCTAGTTGTGTTTGCGGGGGTTGAGCTCTGGCTCTTTGGTCCCGCCTCTCAACCGTCAATCAACAGGTGTACAGATTCCTGAGCCTATCGGGCTCTGTCATATCTACACTTGAAACTGTGTATGGAGTCAGCCTCCACCACATCACCCACTAATGCATTCCATTTGTCAACCACTCTGACACTAAAAAAGTTCTTTCTATTATCTCTGTGGCTCATTTGGGCACTCAGTTTCCACCTGTGTCCCCTTGTGCGTGTTCCCCTTGTGTTAAATAGACTGTCTTTATCTACCCTATCAATCCCCTTCAG
>NC_091162.1:41558988-41808988 GCF_040958095.1 Procambarus clarkii | reverse complement strand
ACCCCCCCCCCCCCTGCAGTTTCCGAAATATCCCAAATATCCCAAATTTGACAATTGAGCAATATTTTGGAGCCAAATTCTGGCTCTCTGCACGTATTCGCAGTTTTAAATTAGGGCTATTTATACCGAAAATATGCCAATTACTGAAAGCGGCGATGTATCACGTTTTACCCAAACCCTCCCTGCAGTTTTCAAAATATCACAAACATCCCAAATTCGACGCTTAAGCAATTCTTTGGAGCAAAAATTCTCGCTCTCTGCACGTATTCGCAGTTTGAAATTACGACTTTTTATTCCGAATATATGCCAATTACTGGGAGCAGCGATGGGTCACATTTTGCCCAAACCACATTGCAGTTTTCAAAATATCCCAAACATCCCAAATTCGACCCTTGAGCCATATTTTGGAGCCAAGTTCTGGCTCTCTGCACGTATTCGCAGTTTGAAAATACGACTTTTTATACCGAAAAAATGCCAATTACTATTGGAGGCGATAGATTACATTTTACCCAAACTCTCCCTGCAGTTTTCAAGATATCCCAAACATCCCAATTTCGACGCTTGATCCATATTTTAGAGCACAATTCTCGCCCTCTGCACGTATTCGCACTTTGAAATTACGACTTTTTATACCGAAAATATTCCAATTACTGAGAGCGGCGATGGGTCACATTTTGCTCAAACCCCCCATGCAGTTTTCAAAATATCCCAAACATCCCAAATTTGACGCTTGAGCAATATTTTGGAGACAAATTCTCGCTCTCTCTACGTATTCGCAGTTTGAAATTACGACTTTTTAAACCGAATATATGCCAATTCATGGGAGCAGCGATGTGTCACATTTTGCCCAAACCCCCCCTGCAGTTTTCAAAATATCACAAACATCCCAAATTCGACGCTTTAGCCATATTTTGGATCCAAATTCTGGCTCTCTGCACGTATTCGCAGTTTGAAATTACGACTTTTTATACAGAAAATATGCCAATTACTGAAAGCGGCGATAGATCCCCTTTTTCCTAAACTCTCCCTGCAGTTTATAAAATATCCCTATAAAATAGTAGTTTTACGAGGTACTCGTAAAACCGCTCTAATATGGCTGAAACGTTGAAATTTGCAATAAAAACGGAAATTCTCTCCTAATCAATATCTAACTCACTGATTTAACTAGGAACAAATAGTTAATTGAAAATCAAGTATTTAAGGTTAATTTGCAATTAATTACGTGTTTGCATCTTATTTATCGTAAATTTAATGAATAAGTGGCAATAATCCGAAAACGTTTGAAAACGCGGAAAAACGGCAAATATTGCCTAAATCGTTGATATTTGGTTGAAATCTCATAAAAGAAACCGGGATGAAACACCTAAAAATATTGCTAAATCGATAATTTTATGTACAAAGACCAATCCATAAAAACTTGCTTAAAAACGCAATATTATGTGAAATTCTAAGATCTGTAGGCCAGATCACATATAGAGACAACATGAAGTAGTATCAAAATATTAGTAAATTCGAAGATTTTTACCTAAAATCACTCTACAACAAAAACGTGAAAAAAGTCACTATAATACCAAATTCGAGGATTTTTACTTCAAATCGTAGAGCGAGGTTTCGTATTATTTTGATCGTTAAAAAGGCCTATGAAAACGCTGTTTCCAATTCTAATGATAAAAATCAATGTGTTTTCTTTAGCAATAACTAAAATATTCTTGAATTCCCGTTTATATTACTGAAAGAAGACGTACTCGTAAAACCACTCTAATCCGGCTGAAACGTCGATATATGCAATAAAAAGATAAAATCTCTCTTAATCAACATCTTACTCACTCTTTTAACGAAGTACAATTAGTTGATTGAAAATCAAGTATTTAAATTTAATTTGCAATTAATTACGTTTCTGCATCATATTTATTGTAAATTTATTGAATTAATGGCAATAAGCCAAATAGGCTTGGAAACGCGGAAAACGGCAAAATATTGCCTAAATCGTTGATATTTCGTTTTAATTTCCTAAAGGAATACAGTATGAAAAACCTCAAAATATTGCTGATATGATGATTTTAAGCATAAAGCACAATACAAGAAAACTTGCTTGAAAACGCAATATTATGCGAAATTCTGAGATTTATAAGACAAATCGCGATATAACATTAAGTCGTATCAAAATATTAGTAAATTAGAACGTTTTTACTTGAAAACACTCAACATGAAAAACGTTAAAAAAGTCACTATAATACCAAATTCGAGGATTTTGACTTCAAATCATAGAGCGAGGTTGCGTATTATTTTGATCATTGAAAAAGCATATGAAAACTTGATTTCCAATTCATATGATAAAAATCAATGTGTTTTCTTTAGAATTAATTAAAATGTTCCTGAAGATCCGTTTATAATACTGAAAGAAGAGGTACTCGTAAAACCGCTCTATTCTGGCTGAAACGTCGAAATTTGCAATAAAACAGAAATTCTCTCCTAATCAATATCTAGCTCACTGTTTTAATGAGGTAAAATAGTTGATTGAAAATCAAGTATTGAAGGTTAATTTGCAATTAATTTCGTGTTTGCATCATATTTATCGTAAATTTAATGAATTAATAGCAATAATCCGAAAAAGTTTGAAAACAAGGAAAAACGGCAAATATTGCCCAAATCGTTGATATTTGGTTGAAATCTCATAAAAGAAAGAGAGTTGAAAACCTCAAAATATGCCATCATCAACACGCTGTCATCAATTTCAAGGGAAGTGTCTTTCCGAAACCCGTTTGTCTTTCATTTATGGCCATTAATGTCAGTGGATATAGAGTGAGCCCATTAGAGCACGAGATAGCCTCATACTAAAGGTAATTAAGCCAGGTCTTCATGGTTCCTTGTACAGGGTTTTCTCTGATATAGCTGTCATATACTAGGATTCTGGCTTTACAGCTAGCGCCCTTTTGACAGGTCAAGACGAGGAAGCATGCTTTGTGCATCCGTTACCAGGGTGATGGAAGCTACCTCAAAGAGGGAAAATGTGGTGTCTACATCCTGGTTATACCTGGTGGACTAAGGCCTGCTGTACTATAAGATAAGGAACCTCTTCAATGTATGTAGTCTAATACTGTAGTTTGATTGGGTGCATATATATAAATTCAATTAATTTTAGTATATTTTGGTAGCAGTCTTTCCTGTAGACATATTTTATTAAATATGACCGAAAAAGTAAGATTAATAATTCTAACACGAATTTTCTCAATCTTTCGTACATTATGCTTCACTGTTGGAGGTAAATCAAAAATCACTTCTCCAAAATTCATTTTTATTTCTAGTCTGACGCGACACGGGCGCGTTTCGTAAAACTTATTACATTTTCAAAGACTTCACAAATACACAACTGATTAGAACTTGCGTTTCCCTGATTTTATATCTACATTTGAGTGAGGTGGGAAGGGTGATGTGGCATTACATTTGAGTAAGGTGGGAAGGATGATGTGGCATTAGAGGATATTAATAGGGTATTAAAAGTATCAACACAAGACAGAACACGAAACAATGGATATTGAATAGAAGTGTTTGTAGAAAGCCTATTGGTCCATATTTCTTGATGCTTCTATATTGGAGCGGAGTCTTGAGGTGGGTAGAATATAGTTGTGCAATAATTGGCTGTTGATTGCTGGTGTTGACTTCTAGAATTAGATATCCTCTAATGATATCTAATGATATCCTCTAATATCTAATGATATGATAATATCATTATATCTATGATAATATCTATGATATCTAATGATCCTCTAATGATAGAGGATTAGATATCCTCTAATGCCACATCATCCTTCCCACCTTACTCAAATGTAATGCCACATCACCCTTCCCACCTCACTCAAATGTAGATATAAAATCAGGGAAACGCAAGTTCTCATCAGTTGTGTATTTGTGAAGTCTTTGAAAATGTAATAAGTTTTACGAAACGCGCCCGTGTCGCGTCAGACTAGAAATAAAAATGAATTTTGGAGAAGTGATTTTTGATTTACCTCCAACAGTGAAGCATAATGTACGAAAGATTGAGAAAATTCGTGTTAGAATTATTAATCTTACTTTTTCGGTCATATTTAATAAAATTCAATTAATATAAACCCCCTCCCCCCTAATGTGTAGAGGATCGATTTGTGAGATTATGAGATTATTGCAGAAATACAGTCCACTCATTATCATAAAGTATATAAATTAACATAAATATAAATTCATATAAATTAAATAAATATAAATCTCATAGGTCGGTTTCCACACCTTGAGCCATATTTTGGAGCCAAATTCTGGCTTTCTGTATGTATTCGCAGTTTGAAATTAGGACTTTTTATACCGTAAATATGCCAATTACTTAAAGCGGCGATGGATCACATTTTGCCCAAACTCTCCCTGCAGTTTTCAAAATAACAAAATATCCAAAATTCGACGCTTGAGCAATATTTTGGAGCCAAATTCTGGCTCTCTTCACGTATTCGCAGTTAGAAATTACAACTTTTTATACCGAAAATATGCCAATTACTGAGAGCGACGATGGGTCACATTTTGCCCAAACTCACCTGCAGTTTTCAAGATATCACAAACATCCCAATTTCGACCCTTGAGCCTTCTCACAATATTACCATATTTGAGGATTTTAACTTCAAATCATAGAGCGAGGTTTCGTATTATTTAGATCCAAGAAAAAGACATTTGACAATGTTGTTTCAAATACAAATGCTAAAAATCAATGTGTTTTCATTAGAATTAACTAAAATGTTCCTGATTTTCGGTTTATATTACCGATGGAAGATGTACACATAAAACCGCTCTAATTCGGCTGAAACGTCGATATATGCAATAAAAACAGAACTTCTCCCCTTTCCAATATCTTACTCATTATTTTAACGAGAAACAAATAGTTGTTAGAAAATGAAGTATTTAAGGTTAATTTCTAATCAATTATGTGTTTGCATCATTTTTATCGTATATTTAATGAATTAATAGCAATAAACTGAAAATTCACAAAAACGTGGAAAAACAGCAAAATGTTGCTGAATTCGATGATTTTTAGTACAAAACAAAATGCAAGAAAACTTGCTTAAAATGCAATATTATGCGAAAATCTGAGATTTGAAGGCGAAGTCACATATCGTGATACTACATGAAATAGTATCGAAATATTGGAAAAAATGAATATATTTACGTAATATCAAACTACATAAAAACGTGAAAAAGTCATTATTATACCAAATTTTAGGATTTTAACTTCGAATCATAAAGCGAAGTTTCGTATTTTTTAGACCCTAGAAAAGACGTGTAAAGATGTTGTTTCCAATACAAATGATAAAAATCAATGTGTTTTCATTAAAATTAACTAAAATGTTCCTGATTTTTGGTTTATATTACCGATGGAAGATGTACACATGAAACCGTTCTAATCCGGCTGAAACGTCGATATATGCAATAAAAACAGAACTTCTCCCCTTTTCAATATGTTACTCAGTATTTTAACGAGAAACAAATAGATGATTGAAAATGAAGTATTTAAGGTTATTTTCTGATCATTTATGTGTTTGCATAATTTTTATCGTATATATAATGAATTAATAACAATAAACTGAAAATTCACAAAAACGTGGAAAAACTGCCTAATTACATGATATTTTGTTTAAATCACATAAAGGAAAAGGGGATGATAAAGGTCAAAATATTGCTAAATTCGATGATTTTTAGTACAAAACAAAATGCAAGAAAACTTGCTTAAAAATGCAAAATTTGCAAAATTCTGAGATTTGAAAGCCAAATCACATATCGTGAGAAAACATGAAGTAGTATCGAAATATTGGTTAAAACGAATATATATACGTAAAATCACACTACATGAATAACGTGAAAAAAGTCACTATATTACCATATTTGAGGATTTTAACTTCAAATCATAGAGCGTGGTTTCGTATTATTTAGATCCAAGAAAAGACATATGACAATGTTGTTTCGAATACAAATGATAAAAATCAATGTGTTTTCATTAGAATTAACTAAAATGTTCCTGATTTTCCGTTTATATTACCGATGGAAGATGTACACATACAACCGCTCTAATCCGGCTGAAACGTCGATATATGCAATAAAAAAAGAACTTCTCCCCTTTCCAATATCTTACTCAGTATTTTAACGAGAAACAAATAGTTGATTGAAAATGAAGTGTTTAAGGTTAGTTTCTAATCAACTATGTGTTTGCATCATTTTTATCGTATATTTAATGAATTAATAGCAATAAACTGAAAATTCACAAAAACGTGGAAAAACAGCAAAATATTGCCTAATTCGATGATTTTATGTTTTTATTACATAAAGGAAAAGGGGATGATAAACGTCATAATATTGCTGAATTCGATGATTTTTAGTACGAAACAAAATGCAAGAAAACTTGCTTAAAATGCAATATTATGTGAAAGTCGGAGATTTGAAGGCCAAATCACATATCGTGATACTACATGAAATAGTATAGAAATATTGGTAAAAATGAATATATTTACGTAATATCAAACTACATGAAAAACGAGAAAAAAGTCATTAGTATGCCAAATTTGAGGATTTTAACTTCGAATCATAAAGCGACGTTTCGTATTTTTTAGACCCTAGAAAAGACGTATAAAGATGTTGCTTCCAAAACAAATGATAAAATCAATGTGCTTTCATTAAACTTAACTAAAATGTTCCTGATTTTCGGTTTATATTACCGATGGAAGATGTACACGTAAAACCGTTCTAATCCGGCTGAAACGTCGATATATGCAATAAAAACAGAACTTCTCCCCTTTTAAATATCTTACTCAGTATTTTAACGAGAAACAAATAGATGATTGAAAATGAAGTATTTAAGGTTATTTTCTGATCAATTTTGAGTTTGCATAATTTTTCTCGTATATTTAATGAAATAATAACAATAAACTGATAAATCACAAAAACGTGGAAAAACGGCAAAATATTGCCTAATTCGATGATTTTTTGTTTAAATCACATAAAGGAAAAGGGGATGATAAAGGTCAAAATATTGCTAAATTCGATGATTTTTAGTACAAAACAAAATGCAAGAAAATTTGCTTGCATTTTACAAAAACATATTACCATATTCGAGCCTCTGCATCACTCTCTTGAGCCTCTGCATCATTCTCGTGAGACTCTACAACCTTCTCTTAAGCCTCTGCATCATTATCTTGAGCCCCTGCATCACTCTCTTGAGCCTCTGCATCCCTCTCTTAAAAATCTGCAACACTCTCTTCAGCCTCTGCATCACTCTCTTAAGCCTCTGCATCCCTCTCTTGAGCCTCTGCATCCCTCTCTTAAGCCTCTGCATC
Source organism: Procambarus clarkii (assembly GCF_040958095.1). Taxonomy (NCBI): domain Eukaryota; kingdom Metazoa; phylum Arthropoda; class Malacostraca; order Decapoda; family Cambaridae; genus Procambarus; species Procambarus clarkii. The sequence continues at coordinate 41,801,645 of NC_091162.1, read as the reverse complement.
CCTCTCTTGAGCCTCTGCAACACTCTCTTTAGCCTCTGCATCACTCCCTTGAGCCTCTGCATCACTCTCTTGAGCGTTTGCATCACTCTCTTGAGCCTCTGCATCCCTCTCTTAAGCCTCTGCAGCACTCTCTTCAGCCTCTGCATCACTCTCTAAAACCTCTGCATCCCTCTCTTGAGCCTTTGCATCACTCTCTTGAGCCCCTGCATCCCTCTCACAAGCCTCTGCATCACTCTCTTCAGCCTCTGCAACACTCTCTTAAGCCTCTGCATCCCTTTCTTGAGCCTCTGCATCCCTCTCTTAAACCTCTGCATCACTCTTTTGAGCCTTTGCATCCCTCTCTTAAGCCTCTGCAACACTCTCCTCAACCTCTGCATCACTCTAATGAGCCTTTGCATCACTCTCTTGGGCCTCTGCATTACTCTCTTAAGCCTCTGCAACACTCTCTTCAGCCTCTGCATCACTCTCTTAATCCTCTGCATCCCTTTTTTAGCCTCTGCATCATTTTCGTAAGCCTCTGCATCCCTCTCTTGAGCCTCTGCATCACTCTCCTGAACTCCTGCATCCCCTCATGAGCCTCTGCATCACTCTCCTGAGCCTTTGCATCACTCTCGTAAGACTCTTCATCCCTCTCTTGAGCCTCTGCGTTACTCTCAAGAGCCTCTGCATCCCTCTCTTGTGCCTCTGCATCCCTTACTTGAGCCTCAACATCATTCTCTTGAGCCTCTGCATTTCTCTCTTCAGCCTCTGCATCACTCTCTTGATCCTCTGCATCACTCTCTTGAGCCTCTGCGTCATTCTCTTGAGCCTCTGCATCATTCTCCTGAGCCTCTGTATCCCTCTCTTGTGCCTCTGCATCCCTCACTTTAGCCTCTACATCCCTCTCTTGAGCCTCTGCATCACTCTCAAGAGCCTCTTTATCCCTCTCTTGTGCCTCTGCATCCTTCACTTGAGCCTCTGCATCCCTCTCTTGAGCCCCTGCATCCCTCTCTTGACCCTCTGCATCCCTCTCCTGAGCCTCTGCATCCCTCTCTTAAGCCTCTGCATCACTCTCTGAAGCCTCTGCATCACTCTCGTAAGCCTCTGAATCACTCCCTTGAGCCTTTGCATCCCTCTCTTGCGCCTTTGAATCAGTCTCTTGAGCCTCTGCATCCCTCTCTGAAGCCTCTGCATCACTCTCGTAAGCCTCTGAATCACTCTCTTGAATCTCTACATCCCTCTCTTGAGCCTCTGCGTCCCTCTCTTAAGCCTCTGCATCACTCTCTTGAGCCTCTGCATCCCTCTCTTAAGCCTCTGCAACACTTTCTTGAGCCTCTGCATCTCTCACTTTAGCCTCTGCATAACTCTCTTGAGCCTCTGTATCACTCTCTTGAGCCTCTGCGTCTCTCATTTAAACCTCTGCATCACTCTCCTAAGCCTCTGCATCACTCTCTCAACCCTCTGCATCACTCTCATGAGCCTCTGCATCCCTCTCTTGAGCCTCTGCATCCCTCTCTTGAGCCTCTGCATCACTCTCTTCAGCCTCTTCATCACTCTCTTGATTCTCTGCATCACTCTCTTGATTCTCTGCATCACTCTCGTGAGCCTCTGAATTACTCTCTCGAGCCTCTGCATCACTCTCTTGATCCTCTGCATCACTTTCTTGAGCCTCTGCATCACTCTCTTGATCCTCTGCATCACTCTCTTGAGCCTCTGCATCTTTCTCTTGAGCCTCTAAATCCCTCTCCTAAGCCTCTACATCCCTCTCTTGTGCCTCTGCATCCCTCACTTGAGCCTCTGCATCCCCCTCTTGAGCCCCTGCATCCCTCTCTTGAGCCTCTGCATCCCTCTTTTGAGCCTCTGCATCCCTCTCTGAAGCCTCTGCATCACTCTCTTAAGGCTTTGCATCACTCACGTAAGCCTTTGAATTACTCTCTTTAGCCTCTGCATCCCTCTCTTGTGCCTCTGCATCACTCTCTTCAGCCTCTGCATCACTCTCTTGAGCCTCTACATCCCTCGCTTGAGCCTCTGCATCCCTCTCTTAAGCCTCTGCATCACTCTCTTGAGCCTCTGCATCACTCTCTTGAGCCTCTGCATCACTCTCTTGAGCCTCTGCATTCCTCTCTTGAGCCTCTGCAACACTCTCTTCAGCCTCTGCATCACTCTCTTGAGCCTCTGCATTCCTCTCTTGATCCTCTGCAACACTCTCTTCAGCCTCTACATCACTCTCTTTAGCCTCTGCACCCCTCTCTTAAGCCTCTGCATCCCTCGCTTGAGCCTCTGCATAACTCTCTTGAGTCTCTGAATCTCTCTCTTGAGCCTCGGAATTCCTCTCTTGAGTCTCTGCATCACTCTCTTCATCCTCTGTATCCCTCTCCTATGCCTCTGCATCACTCTGCATCCCTCTCCTGAGCCTTTGCATCACTCTCTTAAGCCTCTGCATCCCTCTCTTGAACCACTGCATCTTTCTCGTAAGACTCTGCATCACTCTCTTGAGCCTCTGCATAACTCTCTTGAGTGTCTGCATCATTCTCTTAAACCTCGGAATCCCTCTCTTGAGCCTCTGAATCCCTATCTTGAGCCTCTGCATCACTCTCTCGAGCTTCTGCTTCACTCTCTTGATCCTCTGCATCACTCTCTTGAGATTCTGCATCTCTCTCTTAAGCCTCTGCATCACTCTCTAGAGCCTCTGCATCTCTCTCTTCAGCCTCTGCATCACTCTCTTTATCCTCTGCATCACTCTCTTCATCTTCTACATCACTCTCTTGAGCCTCTGCATCATTCTCTTGAGCCTCTGCATCTATCTCTTAAGCCTCTACATCATTCTCATGAGCCTCTGCATCACTCTCTTGAGCCTCTGCATCACTCTCTTAAACCTCTGCATCTCTCTCTTCAGCCTCTGCATCACTCTCTTCAGCCTCTGCATCCCTCTCTAGAGCCTCTGCATCACTCTCATAAGCCTCTGAATCACTCTCTTGAGCCTCTGCATCCCTCTCTTGAGCCTCTGCATCACTCTCTTCAGCCTCTGCATCCCTCTCTTGAGCCTCTGCATTATTCTGCTAAGCCTCTGCATCACACTCTTGAGCCTCTGCATCACTCTCTTGAGCCTCTGCATCACTCTCCTAAACCTCTGAGTCCCTCTCTTGATCCTGGGATCACGAGAGGGATATATATATATATATATATATATATATATATATATATATATATATATATATATATATATATATATATATATATATACATATATATATATATATATATATATATATATATATATATATATATATATATATATATATATATATATATATACATATATATATATATATATATATATATATATATATATATATGTATATATATATATATATATATATATATATATATATATATATATATATATATATACATATATATATATATATATTTATATATGTCGTACCTAGTAGCCAGAACTCACTTCTTAGCCTACTATGCAAGGCCCGATTTGCCTAATAAGCCAAGTTTTACTGAATTAATATATTTTCTCTAATTTATTTCTTATGAAATGATAAAGCTACCCATTTCATTATGTATGAGGTCAATTTTTTTTTATTGGAGTTAAAATTAACGTAGATATATGACCGAACCTAACCAACCCTACCTAACCTAACCTAACCTATCTTTATAGGTTAGGTTAGGTTAGGTAGCCGAAAACGTTAGGTTAGGTTAGGTTAGGTAGGTTAGGTAGTCGAAAAAACATTAATTCATAAAAACTAGGCTTATTAGGCAAATCGGGCCTTGCATAGTAGGCTGAGAAGTGAGTTCTGGCTACTAGGTACGACATATATATATATATATATATATATATATATATATATATATATATATATATATATATATATATATGTCGTACCTAATAGCCAGAACGCACTTCTCAGCCTACTATGCAAGGCCCGATTTGCCTAATAAGCCAAGTTTTCATGAAATAATGTTTTTTCGACTGCCTAACCTACCTAACCTAACCTAACCTACCTTTTTCGGCATCCTAACCCAACCTAACCTATAAAGATAGGATAGGTTAGGTTAGGTTAGGTAGGGTTGGTTAGGTTCGGTCATATATCTACGTTAATTTTAACTACAATAAAACAAAATTGACCTCATACATAATGAAATGGGTAGCTTTATCATTTCATAAGAAAAAAAATAGAGAAAATATATTATTTCAGGAAAACTTGGCTTATTAGGCAAATCGGGCCTTGCATAGTAGGCTGAGAAGTGCGTTCTGGCTACTAGGTACGTTATATATATATATATATATATATATATGTCGTACCTAGTAGCCAGAACGCACTTTTTGGCCTACTATTCAAGGCCCGATTTGCCTAATAAGCCAAGTTTTCCTGAATCAATATATATTCTCTAATTTTTTTCTTATGAAATGATAAATCTACCCTTTTCATTATGTATGAGGTCAATTTTTCTTTATTGGAATTAAAATTAACGTAGATATTTGACCGAACCTAACCAACCCTACCTAACCTAACCTAACCTATCTTTATAGGTTAGGTTAGGTTAGGTAGCCGAAAAAGTTAGGTTAGGTTAGGTTAGGTAGGTTAGGTAGTCGAAAAACAATTAATTCATGAAAACTTGGCTTATTAGGCAAATCGGGCCTTGCATAGTAGGCTGAGAAGTGCGTTCTGGCTACTAGGTACGACATATATATATATATATATATATATATATATATATATATATATATATATATATATATATATATGCGAACAAGCCTCAATGGTCCCCAGGACAATATATATATATATATATATATATATATATATATATATATATATATATATATATATATATATATATATATATATATATATATATATATATTACGTGCAAACAGCCAAATTCTGGCTCTTTGCACGTAATCGCCGTTTTAAATTACGATTTTTATACCGAAAAAATGTCAATTACTGAGAGCGGCGATGGGTCTTATTTTGCCCAAACCCACCTTGCAGTTATGAAAATATCCCAAACATGCTAAATTCGACGCTTGAGCCATATTTTGGAGCCAAATTCTGGCTTGCTGTATGCATTCGCAGTTTGAAATTACGACTTTTTATACCGAAAATACGCCAATTACCGGGAGCGGCGATGGGTCACATTTTGCCCTAACCCCTCTGCAGTTTTCAAAATATCACCAACATCTCAAAATCGACGCTTGAGCCATATTTTGGAGCCAAATTCTCACTCTTTGCACGTATTCGCCGTTTGAAATTACGACTTTTTATTCAGATAATATGCCAATTACTGAAAGCGGCGATGGATCACATTTTACCCAAACTCTCCCTGCAGATTATAAAATATTCCAAACATCCCAAATTCGGCGCTTGCGCCCTTTTTTGGAGGCAAATTCTGGCTCTTTGCACGTAATCGCCGTTTTAAATTACGATTTTTAATTACTCTCATACTAATTACTCTCATATTATTGATAAATTACTCTCTGCACGTATTCACAGTTTGAAATTACGACTTTTTATTCCGAATATATGCCAATTACTGGGAGCAGCGATGTGTCACATTTTGCCCAAACCCCCCCTACAGTTTTCAAAATATCCCAAACATCTCAAATGCGACCCTTGAGCCATATTTTGGAACCAAATTCTGGCTCTCTGCAAGTATTCGCAGATTGAAATTACGAATTTTTATACCGAAAATATGCCAATTACTGAGAGCGGCGAAGGGTCATATTTTGCCTAAACCCACCCTGCAGTTTTCAAAATATCTAAAACTCTCCAAATTCGACGCTTGAGCCATATTTTAGAGCCCAATTTCTGGCTCTCTGCACGTATTCGCAGTTTGAAATTACGACTTCTTATACCGAAAATATGCCAATTACTGAAAGCGGCGATGGATCACATTTTGCCAAAACCCTCCCAGCAGTTTTCAAAATATCCCAAACATCCCAAATTTGACGCTTGATCCATATTTTGGAGCCGAACTCTGGCTCTCTGCACGTATTCGCAGTTTGAAATTACAAATTTTATTCGGAAAATATGCCAATTACTGAGAGCGGCGAAGAGTCACATTTTGCCCAAACCCACCCTGCAGTTTTGAAAATATCCCAAACATCCAAAATTCGACGCTTGAGCCATATTTTGGAGCCAAGTTCTGGCTCTCTTCACGTATTCGCAGTTTGAAATTTCGACTTTTTATACCGAAAATATGCCAACTACTGAAAGTGGCGATGGGTCACATTTTGCCCAAACCCTCCCTGCAGTTTTCAAAATTTCACAAACATCCCAATTTCGACGCTTGATCCATATTTTAGAGCCAAATTCTCGCTCTCTGCACGTATTCGCACTTTGAAATTACAACTTTTTAAACCGAATGTATGCCAATTACCAGGAGCGGCGATGGGTCACATTTTGCCCAAACCCCCCTGCAGTTTTCATTCGTCATTCTCTTGAGCCTTTGCATCCCTCTCTTAAGCCTCTGCATCACTCTCTTTAGCCTTTGTATCCCTCTCTTAAGCCTCTAAATCACTCTCTTGCACCTCTGCATCCCTCTCCTGAACTCCTGCATCCCTCTCATGAGCCTCTGCATCCCTCTCTTTATCCTTTGCATCACTCTCTTAAGCCTCTGCATCCCTCTCTTGAACCTCTGCATCACTCTCAAGAGCCTCTGCATCCCTCTTTTGTGCCTCTTCATCCCTCACTTGAGCCTCTGCATCTCTCTCTTGAGCCTCTGCATCCCTCCATTGAGCCTCTGCATCCCTCTCTTGAGCCTCTGCATCCGTCTCTTAAGCCTCTGCATCACTCTCTCAAGCCTCTGCTTCCCTCTTTTGATCCACTGCATCACTCTCTTGAGCCTTTGCATCACTCTCTTGATCGTCTGCATCACTCTCTTGAGCCTCTACATCACTCTCTTTAGCCTCTCTATCACTCTCTTAAGCCTCTGAATCCCGCTCCTGATCCTCTGCATCACTCTCTTTAGCCTCTGCATCATTCTTATGAGCCTCTGCATCACTCTCTTGAGTCTTTGTATCACTCGCTTATGCCTCCGCATCCCTCTCTTGAGCCACTGCATCACTCTCTTAAGCCTCTGCATCCCTCTCTTGATCCTCTGCATCACTCTCTTGAGCCTCTGCATCATTCTCTTGAGCCTCTGCATCACTCTCCTAAGCATCTGCATCTCTCTCGTGTGCCTCTGCATCCCTCACTTGACCCTCTGCATCCCTCTCTTGAGCCATTGCATCCCTCTCTTGAGCCTCTGCATCCCTCTCTTGAGCCTCTGCATCCCTCTCTTAAGCCTCTGCATCACTCTCGTAAGCCTCGGCATCACTCTCGTAAGCCTCTGAATCACTCTCTTGAGCCTCTGCATCCCTCTCTTGAGCATCCGCATCACTCTCTACAGTCTCTGCATCCCTCTCTTGACCCTCTGCATCCCTCTCTTGAGCCTCTGTATCGCTCTCTTAAGCCTCTACATCACTCTTATGAGCCTCTGCATCGCTCTCTTGAGACTCTGCATCACTCTCATGAGCCTCTGCATCCCGCTCTTAAGCCTCTGCAACACTCTCTTCAGCCTCTGCATCACTCTCTTAAGCCTCTGCTTCCCTCTCATGATCCTCTGCATCACTCTCCTGATCCTCTGCATCACTCTCTTGAGCCTCTGTATCACTCTCCAGAGCCTCTGCATCACTCTCTTGAGTCTCTACATCAATCGCTTCAGCCTCTGCATCACTCTCTTAAGCCTCAGCATCACTCTTTTGATCCTCTGCATCACTCTCTTGATTCTCTGCATCACTCTTGTAAGCCTCTGAATCACTCTCTCGAGCCTCTGCATCACTCTCGTAAGCCACTGCTTTACTCTGCATCACTCTCTTGTGCCTCTCCATCACACTCTTGAGCCCTTGCATCCCTCTATTGAGCCTCTGCATCACTCTCTTGAGCCTCTGCATCACTCTCTTAAGCCTCTGGATCCCTTTCATGAGCCTTTGCATCTCTTTCTTGACCTCCTGCATCCCTCTTATGAGCCTCTGCATCCCTCTCTTGAACCTTTGCATCACTCGCTTAAGCCTCTGCATCCCTCTCTTGAGCCTCTGCATCACTCTCTAAAGCCTCTGCATCCCTCACTTGAGCCTCTGCATCCCTCTCTTGAGCCATTGCATCCCTCTCTTGAGACTCTGCATCAATCTCTTGAGCCTCTGCATCCCTCTCTTAAGCCTCTGCATCACTCTCTTAAGCTAATGAATCACTCTCTTGAGCCTCTGCATCCCTCTCTTGAGCATCTGCATCACTCTCTTCAGCCTCTGCATCCCTCTCTTGAGCCTCTGCATCACTCTCCTGAGCCTATACATCCCTCTATTGAGCCTCTGCATCCCTCTCTTAAGACTCTGCATCACTGTCATGAGCCTCTGCATCACTCTCTTAAGCCTCTGCATCTCTCTCTTCAGCCTCTGCATCCCTCTCTTGAGCCTCTGCATCCCTCTCTTGAGCCCCTGCATCCCTATTTTGAGCCTCTACATCACTCTCTTGAGCCTCTACATCCCTCTCCTAAGCCTCTGCATCACTCTCTTGAGCCTTTGCATCACTCTCTTGAGCCTCTGCAGCCCCTCTCTTATGCCTCTGCAACACTCTCTTCAGCCTCTGCATTACTCTCTTAAGCCTCTGCATCCCTCTCTTGAGCCTCTGCACCCCTCTCTTAAGCCTCAGCAACACTCTCTCCAGCCTCTGCATCACTCTGTTGAGCCTCTGCATCAATCTCCAGACCCTCTACATCACACTCTTGAGCCTCTACACCACTCGCTTAACACTCTGCATCACTCTCTTAAGCTTCTGCATCACTCTCTTGATCCTCTGCATCACTCTCTTGAGCCTCTTCGTCCTTCTCTAGAGCCTTTGCATCCGTCTCTTAAGCCTCTGTATCACTCTCTTTAGCCTTTGTATCCCTCTCTTAAGCCTTTAAATCACTCTCTTGCGCCTCTGCATCCCTCTACTGAACTCCTGCATCCCTCTCATGAGCCTCTGCATCCCTCTCTTTATCCTTTGCATCACTCTCTTAAGCCTCTGCATCCCTCTCTTGAACGTCTGCATCACTCTCAAGAGCCTCTGCATCCCTCTTTTGTGCCTCTTCATCCCTCACCTGAGCCTCTGCATCTCACTCTTGAGCCTCTGCATCCCTCCATTGAGCCTCTGCATCTCTCTCTTGAGCCTCTGCATCCGTCTCTTAAGCGTCTGCATCACTCTCTCAAGCCTCTGCTTCCCTCTTTTGATCCACTGCATCACTCTCTCAAGCCTCTGCTTCCCTCTTTTGATCCACTGCATCACTCTCTTGAGCCTCTGCATCACTCTCTTGATCGTCTGCATCACTCTCTTGAGCCTCTGCATCACTCTCTTTAGCCTCTCTATCACTCTCTTAAGCCTCTGCATCACTCTCGTAAGCCTCTGAATCACTCTCTTGAGCCTCTGCATCCCTCTCTTGAGCATCCGCATCACTCTCTTCAGTCTCTGCATCCCTCTCTTGACCCTCTGCATCACTCTCTTGAGCCTATACATCCCTCTCTTGAGCCTCTGTATCGCTCTCTTAAGCCTCTGCATCACTCTTATGAGCCTCTGCATCACTCTCTTGAGACTCTGCATCACTCTCATGAGCCTCTGCATCCCTCTCTTAAGCCTCTGCAACACTCTCTTCAGCCTCTGCATCACTCTCTTAAGCCTCTGCTTCCCTCTCATGATCCTCTGCATCACTCTCCTGATCCTCTGCATCACTCTCTTGAGCCTCTGCATCACTCTCCAGAGCCTCTGCATCACTCTCTTGAGTCTCTACATCAATCGCTTCAGCCTCTGCATCACTCTCTTAAGCCTCAGCATCACTCTTTTGATCCTCTGCATCACTCTCTTGATTCTCTGCATCATTCTTGTAAGCCTCTGAATCACTCTCTCGAGCCTCTGCATCACTCTCGAAAGCCACTGCTTTACTCTGAATCACTCTCTTGTGCCTCTGCATCACTCTCTTGAGCCTCTGCGTCACTCTCTTAAGCCTCTGGATCCCTTTCATGAGCCTTTGCATCTCTTTCTTGAACTCCTGCCTCCCTCTTATGAGCCTCTGCATCCCTCTCTTGAACCTTTGCATCACTCGCTTAAGCCTCTGCATCCCTCTCTTGAGCCTCTGCATCACTCTCTAAAGCCTCTGCATCCCTCACTTGAGCCTCTGCATCTCTCTCTTGAGCCATTGCATCCCTCTCTTGAGACTCTGCATCAATCTCTTGAGCCTCTGCATCCCTCTCTTAAGCCTCTGCATCACTCTCTTAAGGCAATGAATCACTCTCTTGAGCCTCTGCATCCCTCTCTTGAGCATCTGCATCACTCTCTTCAGCCTCTGCATCCGTCTCTGGAGCCTCTGCATCACTCTTTTGAGCCTATACATCCCTCTATTGAGCCTCTGCATCCCTCTCTTAATCCTCTGCATCACTGTCATGAGCCTCTGCATTACTCTCTTAAGCCTCTGCATCTCTCTCTTCAGCCTCTGCATCCCTCTCTTGAGCCTCTGCATCCCTCTCTTGAGCCCCTGCATCCCTCTCTTGAGCCTCTACATCACTCTCTTGAGCCTCTACATCCCTCTATTGAGCCTCTGCATCCCTCTCTTAAGCCTCTGCATCACTGTCATGAGCCTCTGCATCACTCTCTCAAGCCTCTGCTTCCCTCTTTTGATCCACTGCATCACTCTCTTGAGCCTCTGCATCACTCTCTTGATCGTCTGCATCACTCTCTTGAGCCTCTGCATCACTCTCTTTAGCCTCTCTATCACTCTCTTAAGCCTCTGCATCCCGCTCCTGATCCTCTGCATCACTCTCTTTAGCCTCTGCATCATTCTTATGAGCCTCTGCATCACTCTCTTGAGTCTTTGTATCACTCGCTTATGCCTCCGCATCCCTCTCTTGAGGCACTGCATCACTCTCTTAAGCCTCTGCATCCCTTACTTGACCCTCTGCATCCCTCTCTTGAGCCATTGCATCCCTCTCTTGAGCCTCTGCATCCCTCTCTTGAGCCTCTGCATCCCTCTCTTAAGCCTCTGCATCACTCTCTTAAGCCTCGGCATCACTCTCGTATGCCTCTGAATCACTCTCTTGAGCCTCTGCATCCCTCTTTTGAGCATCCGCATCACTCTCTACAGTCTCTGCATCCCTCTCTTGACCCTCTGCATCACTCTCCTGAGCCTCTGCATCCCTCTCTTGAGCATCTGCATCACTCTCTTCAGCCTCTGCATCCCTCTCTTGAGCCTCTGCATCACTCTCTTGAGCCTTTACATCCCTCTATTGAGCCTCTGAATCCCTCTCTTAAGCCTCTGCATCACTGTCATGAGCCTCTGCATCACTCTCTTAAGCCTCTGCATCTCTCTCTTCAGCCTCTGCATCCCTCTCTTGAGCCTCTGCATCCCTCTCTTGAGCCCCTGCATCCCTCTCTTGAGCCTCTACATCACTCTCTTGAGCCTCTACATCCCTCTCCTAAGCCTCTGCATCACTCTCTTGAGCCTTTGCATCACTCTCTTGAGCCTCTGCAGCCCCTCTCTTATGCCTCTGCAACACTCTCTTCAGCCTCTGCATTACTCTCTTAAGCCTCTGCATCCCTCTCTTGAGCCTCTGCATCCCTCTCTTAAGACTCTGCAACACTCTCTTCAGCCTCTGCATCACTCTGTTGAGCCTCTGCATCAATCTCCAGAGCCTCTACATCACTCTCTTGAGCCTCTACACCACTCGCTTCATCACTCTCTTAAGCCTCTGCATCACTCTCTTGATCCTCTGCATCACTCTCTTGAGCCTCTTCGTCATTCTCTTGAGCCTCTGCATCCCTCTGTTAAGACTCTGCATTACTCTCTTTAGCCTTTGTATCCCTCTCTTAAGCCTCGAAATCACTCTCTTGCGCCTCTGCATCCCTCTCCTGAACTCCTGCATCCCTTTCATGAGCCTCTGCATCCCTCTCTTTATCCTTTGCATCACTCTCTTAAGCCTCTGCATCCCTCTCTTGAACCTCTGCATCACTCTCAAGAGCCTCTGCATCCCTCTTTTGTGCCTCTTCATCCCTCACTTGAGCCTCTGCATCTCTCTCTTGAGCCTCTGCATCCCTCCATTGAGCCTCTGCATCCCTCTCTTGAGCCTCTGCATCCGTCTCTTAAGCCTCTGCATCACTCTCTCAAGTCTCTGCTTCCCTCTTTTGATCCACTGCATCACTCTCTTGAGCCTCTGCATCACTCTCTTGATCGTCTGCATCACTCTCTTGTGCCTCTGCATCACTCTCTTTAGCCTCTCTATCACTCTCTTAAGCCTCTGCATCCCGCTCCTGATCCTCTGCATCACTCTCTTTAGCCTCTGCATCACTCTCTTTAGCCTCTGCATCATTCTTTTGAGCCTCTGCATCACTCTCTTGAGTCTTTGCATCACTCGCTAATGCCTCTGCATCCCTCTCGTGATCCTCTTCATCACTCTCTTGAGCCTCTGCATCATTCTCTTGAGCCTCTGCATCACTCTCTTAAGCCTCTGCATCTCTCTCGTGTGCCTCTGCATCCCTCACTTGACCCTCTGCATCCCTCTCATGAGCCTCTGCATCCCTCTCTTGAGCCTCTGCATCCCTCTCTTAAGCCTCTGCATCACTCTCTTAAGCCTCGGCATCACTCTCGTAAGCCTCTGAATCTCTCTCTGGAGCCTCTGCATCCCTCTCTTGAGCATCCGCATCACTCTCTTCAGTCTCTGCATCCCTCTCTTGACCCTCTGCATCACTCTCTTGAGCCTATACATCCCTCTCTTGAGCCTCTGTATCGCTCTCTTAAGCCTCTGCATCACTCTCATGAGCCTCTGCATCCCTCTCTTAAGCCTCTGCAACACTCTCTTCAGCCTCTGCATCACTCTCCTAAGCCTCTGCTTCCCTCTCATAATCCTCTGCATCACTCTCCTGATCCTCTGCATCACTCTCTTCAGCCTCTGCATCCCTCTCTTGAGCCTCTGCATCACTCTCTTGAGCCTATACATCCCTCTATTAAGCCTCTGCATCCCTCTCTTAAGCCTCTGCATCACTGTCATGAGCCTCTGCATCACTCTCTTAAGCCTCTGCATCTCTCTCTTCAGCCTCTGCATCCCTCTCTTGAGCCTCTGCATCCCTCTCTTGAGCCCCTGCATCCCTCTCTTGAGTCTCTACATCACTCTCTTGAGCCTCTACATCCCTCTCCTAAGCCTCTGCATCACTCTCTTGAGCCTTTGCATCACTCTCTTGAGCCTCTGCATCCCCTCTCTTATGCCTCTGCAACACTCTCTTCAGCCTCTACATTACTCTCTTAAGCCTCTACATCCCTCTCTTGAGCCTCTGCATCCCTCTCTTAAGCATCTGCAACACTCTCTTCAGCCTCTGCATCACTCTCTTGAGCCTCTGCATCACTCTCCAGAGCCTCTACAGCACTCTCTTGAGCCTCTACATCACACGCTTCAGCCTTTGCATCACTCTCTTTAGCCTCTGCATCACTCTCTTGATCCTCTGCATCACTCTCTTGAGCCTCTTCATCATTCTCTTGAGCCTCTGCATCCCTCTCTTAAGCCTCTGCATCACTCTCTTTAGCCTTTGCATCCCTCTCTTAAGCCTCTGAATCACTCTCTTGAGCCTCTGCATCCCTCTCTTGAACTCCTGCATCCCTCTCTTGAACTCCTGCATCCCTCTACTAAGCCTCTGCATCCCTCTCTTTAGCCTTTGCATCACTCTCTTAAGCCTCTGCATCCCTCTCTTGAACCTCTGCATCACTCTCAAGAGCCTCTGCATATCTCTCTTGTGTCTCTTCATCCCTCACTTGAGCCTCTGCATCTCTCTCTTGAGCCTCTGCATCCATCTCTTAAGCCTCTGCATCACTCTCTTAAGCCTCTGCTTCCCTCTTTTGATCCACTGCATCACTTTCTTGAGCCTCTGCATTACTCTTTTTAGCCTCTCTATCACTCTCTTAAGCCTCTGCATCCCGCTCTTGACCCTCTGCATCACTCTCTTGAGCCTCTACATCCCTCTCTTGAGCCTCAGCATCCCTCTCTGGAGCTTCTGCATCACTCTCTTAAGCCTCTGCCTTTCTCTCTTGAGCCTCAGCATCACGCTCTTGAGCCTCTGCATCCCTCACTGGAGCCTCAGCATCCCTCTCTAGAGCCTTTTGCAGCACTCTCTTGAGCCTCTGCATCACTCTCTTAAGCCTCTGCATCACTCTCTAGAGTCTCTGCATCACTCTTCGGCCTCTGTATCCCTCTCTTGAGCCTTTGCATTACTCTCTTAAGCCTCTGCATCCCTCTCTTGAGCCTCTGCATCACTCTCAAGTGCCTCTGCATCTTTCTCTTGTGCCTCTGCATCACTCACTTTAGCCTCTGCATCCCTCCTTGAGCCTCTGCATCACTCTCTTGAGCCTATTCATCCCTCTCTTGAGCCTCTGCATCCCTCTCTTGAGCTTCTGCATCACTCTCATAAGCCTCTGCATCACTGTCGTAAGCCTCTGCATCACTCTCTTAAGCCTCTGCATCACTCTCTTAAGCGTCTGAATCACTCTCTTTAGCCTCTCCATCACTCTCTTGAGCCCCTGCATCCCTCTATTGAGCCTCTGTATCACTCTCTTAAGCCTCTGCATCACTCTCTTAAGCCTCTGCATCACTCTCTTAAGCGTCTGAATCACTCTCTTGATCCTCTCCATCACTCTCTTGAGCCTCTCCATCACTCTCTCCAGCCCCTGCATCCCTCTATTGAGCCTCTGCATCCCTCTCCTAGGTCTCTGCATCACTCTCTTGAGCCTTTGCATCACTCTCTTGAGGCTCTGCATCCCTCTCATATGCCTCTGCAACACTCTCTTCAGCCTCTGCATCACTCTCTTAAGCCTCTGCATCCCTCTCTTCAGCCTCTGCATCCCTCTCTTAAGCCTCTGCAACCCTCTCTTTAGCCTCTGCATCACCCTCTTGAGCCTCTGCATCAATCTCCAGAGCCTCTACATCACTCTCTTGAGCCTCTACATCACTCGCTTCAGCCTCTGCATCACTCTCTTAAGCCTCTGCATCACTCTCTTGATCCTCTGCATCACTCTCTTGAGCCTCTTCGTCATGCTCTTGAGCCTCTGCATCCCTCTCTTAAGCCTCTGCATCACTCTCTTTAGCCTTTGCATCCCTCTCTTAAGCCTCTGAATCACTCTCTTGAGCCTCTGCATCCCTCTCTTGAACTCCTGCATCCCTCTCATGAGCCTCTGCATTCCTCTCTTTAGCCTTTGCATCTCTCTCTTAAGCCTCTGCATCCCTCTCTTAAACCTCTGCATCACTCTCAAGAGCCTCTGCATCCCTCTCTTGTGCCTCTTCATCCCTCACTTAAGCCTCTGCATCTCTCTCTTGAGCCTCTGCATCCCTCCCTTGAGCCTCTGCATCCTTCTTTTGAGCCTCTGCATCCGTCTCTTAATCCTCTGCATCACTCTCTTAAGCCTCTGCTTCCCTCTTTTGATCCACTGCATCACTCTCTTGAGCCTCTGCATCACTCTCTTGATCGTCTGCATCACTCTCTTGAGCCTCTGCATCCCTCTCTTAAGCCTCTCTATCACTCTCATAAGCCTCTGCATCCCGCTCTTGATCCTCTGCATCACTCTCTTTAGCCTCTGCATCACTCTCTTGAGCCTCTGCATCACTCTCGTAATCCACTGCATCACTCTGAATCACTCTCTTGTGCCTCTCCATCACACTCATGAGCATCTGCATCCCTCTATTGAGCCTCTGCATCACTCTCTTGAGCCTCTGCATCACCCTCTTAAGCCTCAGCATCCCTCTTTTGAGCCTCTGCATCACTCTCTTAAGCCTCTGGATCCCTTTCATGAGCCTTTGCATCTCTCTCTTGACCTCCTGCATCCCTTTTATGAGCCTCTGCATCCCTCTCTTGAATCTTTGCATCACTCGCTTAAGCCTCTGCATCCCTCTCTTGAGCCTCTGCATCACTCTCTAAAGCCTCTGCATCACTCACTTGAGCCTCTGCATCCCTCTCTTGAGCCATTGCATCCCTCTCTTGAGCCTCTGCATCAATCTCTTGAGCCTCTGCATCCCTCTCTTAAGCCTCTGCATCACTCTCTTAAGCCTCTGAATCACTCTCATGAGCCTCTGCATCCCTCTCTTGAGCATCTGCATCACTCTTTTCAGCCTCTGCATCCCTCTCTTGAGCCTCTGCATCACTCTCTTGAGCCTATGTATCACGATATGTGATTTGGCCTTAAAATCACAGATTTTCGCATAATATTGCATTTTAAGCAAGTTTTTCTTGCATTTTGTTTCGTACTAAAAATCATCGAATTCAGCAATATTTTGACGTTTATCATCACCTTTTCATTTATGTGATATAAACAAAATATCATCGAATTAGGAAATATTTTGTTGTTTTTCCACGTTTTTGTGAATTTTCAGTTTATTGCTATTAATTAATTAAATATACGATAAAAATGATGCAAACACATAATTGATTAGAAATTAACCTTAAACACTTCATTTTCAATCAACTATTTGATTGACCCATCGACGCTCTCAGTATTTGGCATATTTTCGGTATAAGAATTCGTAATTTCAAGCTGCGAATACGTGCAGAGAGCCAAAAATTGGGCTCTAAAGTATGGCTCAAGCGTCGAATTTGGGATGTTTGGGATATTTTGAAAACTGAAGGGAGGGTTTGGGCAAAATGTGATACATCGCTGTTTTCAGTAATTGGCATATTTTTGGTATAAAAATTCGTAATTTCAACCTGCGAATACGTGCAGAAAGCCAGAATTTGGCACCAAAATATTGCCCAAGAGTCAAATTTGGGATGTTTGGGATATTTTGAAAACTGCAGGGGGGGGGGGGGGGGGTTCGGCAAAATGTGATACATAGTTAATCTCAGTAATTGGCATATTTTCGGAATAAAAAGTCGTAATTTCATACTGCGAACATGTGCAAAGAGCCAGAATTTGGCTCCAAAATATTGCTCAAGCTTCGAACTTGGAGAGTTTTGGATATTTGGAAAACTGCAGGGTGAATTTGGTCAAAATGCGACCCATCACTGCTTTCAGTAATTAGCATATTTTCGGCATAAAAAGTCGTACTTTCAAACGGCGACTACGTGCAGAGAGCCAAAATTTGACTCCTTAATATGGCTGAAGCGTCGAGTTTGGGACGTTTGAAATATTTTGAAAACTGCTGGGGGGGGGGGGGCAAAATGTGACCCATCGCGGCTCTCAGAAATTTGCATATTTTCTGTATAGAAAGTCGTAATTTCAAACGGCGAGTACGTGCAGAGAGCCAGAATTTGACTCCAAAATATTGCTCAAGGGTCTAATTTAGGATGTTTGGGATATTTTGAAAACTGCAGGGGGGATTGGGCAAAATGTGATCCATCGCCGCTCTCAGTATTTGTCATATTTTCGGTATAAGAAGTCGTAATTTCAAACTGCGTACACGTGCAGAGAGCCAGAATTTGGCTCCAAACTATTGCTTAAGGGTCAAATTTTAGATGTTTGGGATATTTTGAAAACTGCAGGGGGGGGGGGGTCGGCAAAATGTGACCCATAGCCAATCTCAGCAATTGGCATATTTTCGGTATAAAAAGTCGTAATTTCAAACGGCGATTACATTAGAGAGCCAGAATTTGCCTCCAAAATATGGATCAAGCGTCGAATTTGGGATGTGTGGGATATTTTAAAAATTGTTGGGTGGGTTTGGGCAAATTGTGATCCATCGACGCTTTCAGTAATTGGCATATTTCCTGTATAAAAAGTCGACATTTCAATCTGCGAATACGTGCAGAGAGCCAGAATTTGGCTCCAAAATATGGCTCAAGGGTCGAAATTGGGATGTTTGGGATATCTTGAAAACTGCAGGGGGGTTTGGGCAAAATGTGACCCATCGTCGCTCTCAGTAATTGGCATATTTTCGGAATAAAAAGTTGTAATTTCAAACTGCGAATACGTGAAGAGAGCCAGAATTTGGCTCCAAAATATTGCTCAAGCGTCGAATTTTGGATATTTGGTATATTTTAAAAACTGCAGGGAGAGTTTGGGCAAAATATGATCCATCGCCGCTTTAAGTAATTGGCATATTTTCGGAATAAAAAGTTGTAATTTCAAACTGCGAATACGTAAAGAGAGCCAGAATTTGGCTCCAAAATATTGCTCAAGCGTCGAATTTTGGATATTTGGTATATTTTGAAAACTGCAGGGAGAGTTTGGGCAAAATATGATCCATCGCCGCTTTAAGTAATTGGCATATTTTCGGTATAAAAAGTCGTAATTTCAAACTGCGAATACATACAGAAAGCTAGAATTTGGCTCCAAAATATGGCTCAAGGGTCGAAATTGGGTTGTTTGGGATATCTTGAAAACTGCAGGGGGGTTTGGGCAAAATGTGACCCATCGCTGCTCTCAGTAATTGGCATTTTTTCGGTACAAAAATCGTAATTTCAAACAGCGATTACGTGCAGAGAGCCAGAATTTGCCTCCAAAATTGGGCGTAAGTGCCTAATTTGGGTTGTTTGGGATATTTTATAATCTGCAGGGAGAGTTTGGGTACAATGTGATCCATCGCCGTTTTCAGTAATTGGCATATTTTCTGTATAAAAAGTCGTAATTTCAAACTGCGAATACGTGCAAAGAGCGAGAATTTGGCTCCAAAATATAGCTCAAGCGTCGATTTTGAGATGTTGGTGATATTTTCAAAACTGCAGGGGGGTTTGGGCAAAATGTGACCCATCGCTGCTCCCGGTAATTGGCATATATTCGGTTTAAAAATTTGTAATTTCAAATTGCGAATACGTGCAGAGAGCGAGAATTTGGCTCCAAAATATGGATCAAGCGTCGAAATTGGGATGTTTGGGCAATTTTGAAAACTGCAGGGAGGGTTTGGGTAAAATGTGAACCATCGCCGAACCAAAGCTACTCCACAGTCACATCAGAAGGAAAACAACAGTGAAAGAACAGGTATTGAAACTTCGAACAGGCGAGGACAGGTATACAGAGAATGACAGAGAGGTGTGTGAAGAACTCAACAAGAGGTTCCAGGAGGTCTTCACAATAGAACAAGGTAAGGTCACTGTGCTAAGAGAAAAGGAGGTAAACCAGGCGGCCTTGGAAGAGTTCAAAATTACGAGAGAGGAGGTCAAGAGACACCTGCTGGATCTGGATGTTAGAAAGGCTGTTGGTCCAGATGGGATCTCAACTTGGATACTGAAAGAGTGTGCAGAGGCACTTTGCTTGCCACTCTCCATAGTGTATAGTAAGTCACTGGAGACGGGAGTCCTACCAGAAATATGGAAGACGGCGAATGTGGTCCCAATATACAAAAAGGGCGACAGGCAAGAGGCACTGAACTACAGGCCAGTGTCCTTGACTTGTATACCATGCAAGGTGATGGAGAAGATCGTGAGAAAAAACCTGGTAATACATCTGGAGAGAAGGGACTTCGTGACAAATCGCCAACATGGGTTCAGGGTTGGTAAATCTTGCCTTACAGGCTTGATAGAATTCTTCGATCAGGTGACAAAGATTAAGCAAGAAAGAGAGGGCTGGGCGGACTGCATTTTCTTGGATTGTCGGAAAGCCTTTGACACAGTACCGCATAAGAGGCTGGTACATAAGCTGGAGAGACAGGCAGGTGTAGCTGGTAAGGTACTCCTGTGGATAAGGGAGTATCTATGCAATAGGAAGCAGAGAGTTACGGTGAGGGGTGAGACCTCCGATTGGCGTACAGTAACCATTGGAGTCCCACAGGGCTCTGTACTCGGTCCTATCTTGTTTCTGATATATGTAAATGATCTCCCGGAGGGTATCGATTCATTTCTCTCAATGTTTGCGGACGATGCTAAAATTATGAGAAGGATTAAAACAGAAGAGGACTGTTTGAGGCTTCAAGAAGACCTAGACAAGCTGAAGGAATGGTCGAACAAATGGTTGTCAGAGTTTAACCCAACCAAATGTAATGTAATGAAGATAGGTGTAGGGAGCAGGAGGCCAGATACAAGGTATCATCTGGGAGAGGAAATTCTTCAGGAGTCAGAGAAGGAAAAAGACTTGGGGGTTCATATCACGCCAGACCTGTCTCCTGCAGCACATATCAAGCGGATAACATCAGCGGCATATGCCAGGCTGGCCAACATACGAACGGCATTCAGAAACTTGTGTAAAGAATCATTCAGAACTTTGTATACCACATATGTCAGGCCAATCCTGGAGTATGCAGCCCCAGCATGGAGTCCATATCTAGTCAAGGATAAGACTAAACTGGAAAAGGTTCAAAGGTTTGCCACCAGACTAGTTCATGTTTTCTCACGAAGTGATTTGGCCTTCAAATCTCAGAATTTTGCAAATTTTGCATTTTTAAGCAAGTTTTCTTGCATTTTGTTTTGTACTAAAAATCATCGAATTTAGCAATATTTTGACCTTTATTATCCCCTTTTCCTTTATGTGATATAAACAAAATATCATCGAATTAGGCAATATTTTGCTCTTTTTCCACGTTTTTGTGAATTTTCAGTTTATTGCTATTAATTCATTAAATATACGATAAAAATGATGCAAACACATAATTGATTAGAAATTAACCTTAAACACTTCATTTTCAATCAACTATTTTTTTCTTGTTAAAATACTGAGTAAGATATTGGAAAGGGGAGAAGTTCTGCTTTTATTGCATATATCGACGTTTCAGCCGGATTAGAGCGGTTTTACGAGTATATCTTCCGTCGGTAATATAAACGGAAAATCAGGAACATTTCAGTTAATTCTAATGAAAACACATTGGTTTTTATCATTTGTATGTGAAACAACATTGTCATATGTCTTTTTCTTTGATCTAAAAAATACGAAACCTCGCTCTATGATTTGAAGTTAAAATCCTCAAATATGGTAATATAGTGACTTTTTTCACGTTATTCATGTAGTGTGATTTTACTTTTTTATATTCGTTATTACCAATATTTCGATACTACTTCATATTTTTTTCACGATATGTGATTTGGCCTGATGGGTTGATGGTTGCCTGATGGTTGCTTCAGTGATGGGTCGCATTTTGACCAAATTGACCCTGCAGTTTTCAAAATATCCAAAACTCTCCAAATTCGACGCTTGAGCAATATTTTGGAGCCAAATTCTGGCTCTTTGCACATGTTCGCAGTATGAAATTACGACTTTTTATACCGAAAATATGCCAATTACTGAGATTAACTATGTATCACATTTTGCCGAAACCCCCCCCTGCAGTTTTCAAAATATCCCAAACATCCCAAAATTGACTCTTGAACAATATTTTGGTGCCAAATTCTGGCTTTCTGCACGTATTCGCAGTTTGAAATTACGAATTTTTATACCAAAAATATGCCAATTACTGAAAACGGCGATGTATCACATTTTGCCCAAACTCTCCCTTCAGTTTTCAAAATATCCCAAACATCCCATATTCGACGCTTGAGCCATACTTTAGAGCCCAATTTTTGGTTCTCTGCACGTATTCGTAGTTTGAAATTACGAATTCTTATACCGAAAATATGCCAAATACTGAGAGCGTCGATGGGTCAATCAAATAGTTGATTGAAAATGAAGTGTTTAAGGTTAATTTCTAATCAATTATGTGTTTGCATCATTTTTGTCGTATATTTAATTAATTAATAGCAATAAACTGAAAATTCACAAAAACGTGGAAAAACAACAAAATATTGCCTAATTCGATGATATTTTGTTTATATCACATAAATGAAAAGGTGATGATAAACTTCAAAATATTGCTGAATTCGATGATTTTTAGTACGAAACAAAATGCAAGAAAACTTGCTTAAAATGCAATATTATGCGAAAATCTGTGATTTGAAGGCCAAGTCACGTATCGTGATACTACATGAAATAGTATCGAAATATTGGTAAAAATGAATATATTTACGTAATATATTATAACTACATGAAAAACGTGAAAGTCATTATTATACCAAATTTGAGGATTTTAACTTCGAATCAAAGAGCGACGTTTCGTATTTTTTAGATCCTAGAAAAGACGTATAAAGATGTTGCTTCCAATACAAATGATAAAAATCAATGTGTTTTCATTAAAATTAACTAAAATGTTCCTGATTTTCGGTTTATATTACCGATGGAAGATGTACACGTAAAACCGGTCTAATCCGGCTGAAAAGTCGATATTTGCAATAAAAACAGAACTTCTCCCCTTTTGAATATCTTACTCAGTATTTTAACGAGAAACAAATAGAAGATTGAAAATGAAGTATTAAGGTTTTTTCTGATCAATTATGTGTTTGCGTAATTTTTAACGTATATTTAATGAATTAATAACAATAAACTGAAAATTCACAAAAACGTGGAAAAACGGCCTAATTCGATGATATTTTGTTTAAATCACATAAAGGAAAAGAGGATGATAAAGGTCAAAATATTGCTAAATACGATGATTTTTAGTACAAAACAAAATGCAAGAAAACTTGCTTAGAAATGCAAAATTTGCGAAATTCTGAGATATGAAGGCCAAATCACATATCGTGAGAAAATATGAAGTAGTATCGAAATATTGGTAAAAACGAATATAAATACGTGGCCTTCAAATGGTCAAAATATTGCTAAATTCGATGATTTTTAGTACAAAACAAAATGCAAGAAAACTTGCTTAAAAATGCAAAATTTGCGAAATTCTGAGATTTGAAGGCCAAATCACATATCGAGAGTAAACATGAAGTAGTATCAAATTATTGGTAAAAACGAATATATATATATACGTAAAGTCACACTACATGAATAACGTGGAAAAAGTCACTATATTACCATATTTGAGGATTTTAACTACAAATCATAGAGCGAGGTTTCGTATTATTTATATTCAAGAAAAGACATGAAAATGTTGTTTCAAATACAAATGATAAAATCCGGCTAAAACGTCGATATATGCAATAAAAACAGAACTTCTTCCCTTTCCAATATCTTACTCAGTATTTTAACGAGAAACAAATAGTTGATTGAAAATGAAGTGTTTAAGGTTAATTTCTAATCAATTGTGTGTTTGCATCATTTTTATCGTATATTTAATGAATTAATAGCAATAAACTGAAAATTCACAAAAACGTGGAAAAACGGCCTAATTCGATGATATTTTGTTTAAATCACATAAAGGAAAAGCGGATGATAAAGGTCAAAATATTGCTAAATTCGATGATTTTTAGTACAAAACAAAATGCAAGTAAACTTGCCTAAAAATGCAAAATTTGCGAAATTCTGAGATTTGAAGGCCAAATCACATATCGTGAGAAAACATGAAGTAGTATCAAAATATTGGTAAAACGAATATATATACGTAAAATCACACTACATGAATAACGTGAAAAAAGTCACTATATTACCATATATGAGGCTTTTAACTTCAAATCATAGAGCGAGGTTTCATATTATTTAGATCCAAGAAAAGACATGAAAATGTTGTTTCAAATACAAATGATAAAATCCGGCTAAAACGTCGATATATGCAATAAAAACAGAACTTCTTCCCTTTCCAATATCTTACTCAGTATTTTAACGAGAAACAAATAGATGATTGAAAATGAAGTATTTAAGGTTATTTTCTGATCAAATTATGTGTTTGCATAATTTTTATCGTATATTTAATGAATTAATAGCATTAAACTGAAAATTCACAAAAACGTGAAAAAACAGCAAAATATTGCCTAATTCGATGATATTTTGTTTATATCACATAAAGGAAAATGGGATGATAAACGTCAAAATATTTCTGAACTCGATGATTATTAGTACGAAACAAAATGCAAGAAAACTTGCTTAAAATGCAATATTATGCGAAAATCTGAGATTTGAAGGCCAAGTCACATATCGTGATACTACATGAAATAGTATCGAAATATTGGTAAAAATGAATATATTTACGTAATGTCAAACTACATGAAAAACGTGAAAAAGTCATTATTATACCAAATTTGAGGATTTTAGCTTCGAATCATAGAGCGAAGTTTCGTATTTTTTAGACCCTAGAAAAGACGTATAAAGATGTTGCTTTCAATACAAATGATAAAAATCAATGTGTTTTCATTAAAATTAACTAAAATGTTTTTGATTTTCGGTTTATATTACCGATGGAAGATGTACACGTCAAACCGTTCTAATCCGGCTGAAACGTCGATATTTGCAATAAAAACAGAACTTCTCCCCTTTTCAATATCTTACTCAGTATTTTAACGAGAAACAAATAGATGATTGAAAATGAAGTATTTAAGGTTATTTTCTGATCAATTATGTGTTTGCATAATTTTAACGTATATATAATGAATTAATAACAATAAACTGAAAATTCACAAAAACGTGGAAAAACGGCCTAATTCGATGATATTTTGTTTAAATCACATAAAGGAAAAGGGGATGATAAAGGTCAAAATATTGCAAAATTCGATGATTTTTAGAACAAAACAAAATGCAAGAAAACTTGCTTAAAAATGCAAAATTTGCGAAATTCTGAGATTTGAAGGCCAAATCACATATCGTGAGAAAACATAAAGTAGTATCAAAATATTGGTAAAAACGTATATATATACGTAAAATCACACTACATGAATAACGTGAAAAAAGTCACTATATTTCCATATTTGAGGATTTTAACTTCAAATCATAGAGCGAGGTTTCGTATTATTTAGATCAAAGAAAAGACAAGACAATGTTGTTTCAAATGCAAATGATAAAAATCAATGTTTTTTCATTGGAATGAAGTATGAATTTAAATGATTAAAATCAAAGTGTTTTCATTAGAATTAAATAAAATGTTTTCCGTTTATATTACCGATGGAAGATGTACCCGTAAAACCGCTCTAATCCGGCTGAAACGTCGATATATGCAATAAAAACAGAACTTCTCCCCTTTCCAATATCTTCCTCAGTATTTTAACGAGAAACAAACAGTTGATTGAAAATGAAGTGTTTAAGGTAAATTTCTAATCAATTATATGTTTGCATCATTTTTGTCGTATATATAATGAATTAATAGCAATAAACTGATAATTCACAAAAACGTGGAAAAACGGCAAAATATTGCCTAATGCGATGATATTTTGTTTAAATCACATAAAGGAAAAGTGGATGATAAAGGTTAAAATATTGCTAAATTCGATGATTTTTAGTACAAAACAAAATGCAAGAAAACTTGCCTAAAAATGTAAAATTTGCGAAATTCTGATATTTGAAGGCCAAATCACATATCGTGAGAAAACATAAAGTAGTATCAAAATATTGGTAAAAACGAATATATATATGTAAAATAACACTACATGAATAACGTGAAAAAAGTCACTATATTACCATATTTGAGGATTTTAACTTCAAATCATAGAGCGAGGTTTCGAATTATTTAGATCAAAGAAAAAGACATATGACAATGTTGTTTCAAATACAAATGATAAAAATCAATGTGTTTTCATTAGAATTAACTAAAATGTTCCTGATTTTCCGTTTATATTACCGATTGAAGATGTACACGTAAAACCGCTCTAATCCGGCTGAAACGTCGATATATGCAATAAAAACAGAACTTCTCCCCTTTTCAATATCTTACTCAGTATTTTAACGAGAAACAAATAGTTGATTGAAAATGAAGTGTTTAAGATTAATTTCTAATCAATTATATGTTTGCATCACTTTTATCGTATATTTAATGAATTAATAGCAATAAACTGAAAATTCACAAAAACGTGGAAAAAGAGCAAAATATTGCCTAATACGATGATATTTTGTATATATCACATAAAGGAAAAGGGGATGATAAACGTCAAAATATTGCTGAATTCGATGATTTTTAGTACGAAACAAAATGCAAGAAATTTTGCTTAAGAAGCAATATTATACGAAAATCTGAGATATGAAGGCCAAATCACAAATCGTGATACTACATGAAATAGTATCGAAATATTGGTAAAAATGAATATATTTACGTAATATCAAACTACATGAAAAACGTGAAAAATCATTATTATGCCAAATTTGAGGATTTTAACTTCGAATCATAAAGCGACGTTTCGTATTTTTTGACCCTAGAAAAGACGTATAAAGATGTTGCTTCCAATACATATGATAAAAATCAATGTGTTTTCAATAAACTCAAATAAAATGTTCCTGATTTTCGGTTTATATTACTGATGGAAGATGTACACGTAAAACCGCTCTAATCCGGCTGAAACGTCGATATATGCAATAAAAACAGAACTTCTCCCCTTTTCAATATCTTACTCAGTATTTTAACGAGAAACAAATAGTTGATTGAAAATGAAGTGTTTAAGGTTAATTTCTAATCAATTATGTGTTTGCATCATTTTTATCGTATATATACTGAATTAATAGCAATAAACTGAAAATTCACAAAAACATGGGAAAACAGCAAAATATTGCCTAATTCGATGATATTTTGTTTATATCAAATAAAGGAAAAGGGGATGATAAACGTCAAAATATTGCTGAATTCGATGATTTTTAGTACGAAACAAAATGCAAGAAATTTTGCTTAAGATGCAATATTATGCGAAAATCTGAGATTTGAAGGCCAAATCACATATCGTGAGAAAACATGAAGTAGTATCAAAGTATTGGTAAAAACGAATATATATACATAATATCACACTACATGAATAACGTGAAAAAAGTCACTATATTACCATATATGAGGATTTTAACTTCAAATCATAGAGCGAGGTTTCATATTATTTAGATCCAAGAAAAGACATGAAAATGTTGTTTCAAATACAAATGATAAAATCCGGCTGAAACGTCGATATATGCAATAAAAACAGAACTTTTCCCCTTTCCAATATCTTACTCTGTATTTTAACGAGAAACAAATAGTTGATTGTAAATGAAGTGTTTAAGGTTAATTTCTAATCAATTATGTGTTTGCATCATTTTTATCGTATATTTAATGAATTAATAGCAATAAACTGAAAATTCACAAAAACGTGGAAAAACAGCAAAATATTGCCAAACTCGATGATATTTTGTTTATATCACATAAAGCAAAAGGGTATGATAAACGTCAAAATATTGCTGAATTCAATGATTTTTAGTACGAAACAAAATGCAAGAAAACTTGCTTAAAATGCAATATTATGCGAAAATCTGAGATTTGAAGGTCAAGTCACATATCGTGATACTACATGAAATAGTATCGAAATATTGGTAAGAATGAATATATATACGTAATATCAAACTACATGAAGAACATGAAAAATCATTATTATGCCAAATTAGAGGATTTTAACTTTGAATCATAGAGCGACGTTTCGTATTTTTTAGACCCTAGAAAAGACGAATAAAGATGTTGCTTCCAATACAAATGATAAAAATCAAGGTGTTTTCAATAAACTTAACTAAAATGTTCCTGATTTTCGGTTTATATTACCGATGGAAGATGTACATGTCAAACCGTTCTAATCCGGCTGAAACGTCGATATATGCAATAAAAACAGAACTTCTCCCCTTTTAAATATCTTGCTCAGTATTTTAACGAGAAACAAATAGGTGATTGAAAATGAAGTATTTAAGCTTATTTTCTGATCAATTATGTGTTTGCATAATTTTTCTCGTATATTTAATGAAACAATAACAATAAACTGAAAATTCACAAAACCGTGGAAAAACGGCAAAATATTGCCTAATTCGATGATATTTTGTTTAAATTACATAAAGGAAAAGGGGATGATAAAGGTCAAAATACTGCTAAATTCGATGATTTTTAGTACAAAACAAAATGCAAGAAAACTTGCATAAAAATGCAAAATTTGCGAAATTCTGAGATTTGAAGGCCGAATCACATATCGAGAGAAAACATGAAGTAGTATCGAAATATTGGTAAAAACGAATATATTTACGTAAAATCACACTACATGAATAACGTGAAAAAAATCACTATATTACCATATTTGAGGATTTTAACTTCAAATCATAGAGCGAGGTTTCGTATTATTTACATCCAAGAAAAGACAAGACAATGTTGTTTCAAATAGAAATGATAAAAATCAATGTTTTTTCATTAGAATGAAGTATGAATTTAAATTATTAAAACTAAAGTGTTTTCATTCGAATTAAATAAAAAAATTTTCTGTTTATATTACCGATGGAAGATGTACCCGTAAAACCGCTCTTGTCCGGCTGAAACGTCGATATATGCAATAAAAACAGAACTTCTCCCCTTTCCAATATCTTTACTTTCCCCTTCTTCCAATATTTATAAATATTATAAATATAAACTGATAATATAAACTGATAATTCACAAAAACGTGGAAAAACGGCAAAATATTGCTTAATTCGATGATATTTTGTTTAAATCACATAAAGGAAAAGCGGATGATAAAGGTCAAAATATTGCTAAATTCGATGATTTTTAGTACAAAACAAAATGCAAGTAAACTTGCCTAAAAATGCAAAATTTGCGAAATTCTGAGATTTGAAGGCCAAATCACATATCGTGAGAAAACATGAAGTAGTATCAAAATATTGGTAAAACGAATATATATACGTAAAATCACACTACATGAATAACGTGAAAAAAGTCACTATATTACCATATATGAGGCTTTTAACTTCAAATCATAGAGCGAGGTTTCATATTATTTAGATCCAAGAAAAGACATGAAAATGTTGTTTCAAATACAAATGATAAAATCCGGCTAAAACGTCGATATATGCAATAAAAACAGAACTTCTTCCCTTTCCAATATCTTACTCAGTATTTTAACGAGAAACAAATAGATGATTGAAAATGAAGTATTTAAGGTTATTTTCTGATCAAATTATGTGTTTGCATAATTTTTATCGTATATTTAATGAATTAATAGCATTAAACTGAAAATTCACAAAAACGTGAAAAAACAGCAAAATATTGCCTAATTCGATGATATTTTGTTTATATCACATAAAGGAAAATGGGATGATAAACGTCAAAATATTTCTGAACTCGATGATTATTAGTACGAAACAAAATGCAAGAAAACTTGCTTAAAATGCAATATTATGCGAAAATCTGAGATTTGAAGGCCAAGTCACATATCGTGATACTACATGAAATAGTATCGAAATATTGGTAAAAATGAATATATTTACGTAATGTCAAACTACATGAAAAACGTGAAAAAGTCATTATTATACCAAATTTGAGGATTTTAGCTTCGAATCATAGAGCGAAGTTTCGTATTTTTTAGACCCTAGAAAAGACGTATAAAGATGTTGCTTTCAATACAAATGATAAAAATCAATGTGTTTTCATTAAAATTAACTAAAATGTTTTTGATTTTCGGTTTATATTACCGATGGAAGATGTACACGTCAAACCGTTCTAATCCGGCTGAAACGTCGATATTTGCAATAAAAACAGAACTTCTCCCCTTTTCAATATCTTACTCAGTATTTTAACGAGAAACAAATAGATGATTGAAAATGAAGTATTTAAGGTTATTTTCTGATCAATTATGTGTTTGCATAATTTTAACGTATATATAATGAATTAATAACAATAAACTGAAAATTCACAAAAACGTGGAAAAACGGCCTAATTCGATGATATTTTGTTTAAATCACATAAAGGAAAAGGGGATGATAAAGGTCAAAATATTGCAAAATTCGATGATTTTTAGAACAAAACAAAATGCAAGAAAACTTGCTTAAAAATGCAAAATTTGCGAAATTCTGAGATTTGAAGGCCAAATCACATATCGTGAGAAAACATAAAGTAGTATCAAAATATTGGTAAAAACGTATATATATACGTAAAATCACACTACATGAATAACGTGAAAAAAGTCACTATATTTCCATATTTGAGGATTTTAACTTCAAATCATAGAGCGAGGTTTCGTATTATTTAGATCAAAGAAAAGACAAGACAATGTTGTTTCAAATGCAAATGATAAAAATCAATGTTTTTTCATTGGAATGAAGTATGAATTTAAATGATTAAAATCAAAGTGTTTTCATTAGAATTAAATAAAATGTTTTCCGTTTATATTACCGATGGAAGATGTACCCGTAAAACCGCTCTAATCCGGCTGAAACGTCGATATATGCAATAAAAACAGAACTTCTCCCCTTTCCAATATCTTCCTCAGTATTTTAACGAGAAACAAACAGTTGATTGAAAATGAAGTGTTTAAGGTTAATTTCTAATCAATTATATGTTTGCATCATTTTTGTCGTATATATAATGAATTAATAGCAATAAACTGATAATTCACAAAAACGTGGAAAAACGGCAAAATATTGCCTAATGCGATGATATTTTGTTTAAATCACATAAAGGAAAAGTGGATGATAAAGGTTAAAATATTGCTAAATTCGATGATTTTTAGTACAAAACAAAATGCAAGAAAACTTGCCTAAAAATGTAAAATTTGCGAAATTCTGATATTTGAAGGCCAAATCACATATCGTGAGAAAACATAAAGTAGTATCAAAATATTGGTAAAAACGAATATATATATGTAAAATAACACTACATGAATAACGTGAAAAAAGTCACTATATTACCATATTTGAGGATTTTAACTTCAAATCATAGAGCGAGGTTTCGAATTATTTAGATCAAAGAAAAAGACATATGACAATGTTGTTTCAAATACAAATGATAAAAATCAATGTGTTTTCATTAGAATTAACTAAAATGTTCCTGATTTTCCGTTTATATTACCGATTGAAGATGTACACGTAAAACCGCTCTAATCCGGCTGAAACGTCGATATATGCAATAAAAACAGAACTTCTCCCCTTTTCAATATCTTACTCAGTATTTTAACGAGAAACAAATAGTTGATTGAAAATGAAGTGTTTAAGATTAATTTCTAATCAATTATATGTTTGCATCACTTTTATCGTATATTTAATGAATTAATAGCAATAAACTGAAAATTCACAAAAACGTGGAAAAAGAGCAAAATATTGCCTAATACGATGATATTTTGTATATATCACATAAAGGAAAAGGGGATGATAAACGTCAAAATATTGCTGAATTCGATGATTTTTAGTACGAAACAAAATGCAAGAAATTTTGCTTAAGAAGCAATATTATACGAAAATCTGAGATTTGAAGGCCAAATCACAAATCGTGATACTACATGAAATAGTATCGAAATATTGGTAAAAATGAATATATTTACGTAATATCAAACTACATGAAAAACGTGAAAAATCATTATTATGCCAAATTTGAGGATTTTAACTTCGAATCATAAAGCGACGTTTCGTATTTTTTGACCCTAGAAAAGACGTATAAAGATGTTGCTTCCAATACATATGATAAAAATCAATGTGTTTTCAATAAACTCAAATAAAATGTTCCTGATTTTCGGTTTATATTACTGATGGAAGATGTACACGTAAAACCGCTCTAATCCGGCTGAAACGTCGATATATGCAATAAAAACAGAACTTCTCCCCTTTTCAATATCTTACTCAGTATTTTAACGAGAAACAAATAGTTGATTGAAAATGAAGTGTTTAAGGTTAATTTCTAATCAATTATGTGTTTGCATCATTTTTATCGTATATATACTGAATTAATAGCAATAAACTGAAAATTCACAAAAACATGGGAAAACAGCAAAATATTGCCTAATTCGATGATATTTTGTTTATATCAAATAAAGGAAAAGGGGATGATAAACGTCAAAATATTGCTGAATTCGATGATTTTTAGTACGAAACAAAATGCAAGAAATTTTGCTTAAGATGCAATATTATGCGAAAATCTGAGATTTGAAGGCCAAATCACATATCGTGAGAAAACATGAAGTAGTATCAAAGTATTGGTAAAAACGAATATATATACATAATATCACACTACATGAATAACGTGAAAAAAGTCACTATATTACCATATATGAGGATTTTAACTTCAAATCATAGAGCGAGGTTTCATATTATTTAGATCCAAGAAAAGACATGAAAATGTTGTTTCAAATACAAATGATAAAATCCGGCTGAAACGTCGATATATGCAATAAAAACAGAACTTTTCCCCTTTCCAATATCTTACTCTGTATTTTAACGAGAAACAAATAGTTGATTGTAAATGAAGTGTTTAAGGTTAATTTCTAATCAATTATGTGTTTGCATCATTTTTATCGTATATTTAATGAATTAATAGCAATAAACTGAAAATTCACAAAAACGTGGAAAAACAGCAAAATATTGCCAAACTCGATGATATTTTGTTTATATCACATAAAGCAAAAGGGTATGATAAACGTCAAAATATTGCTGAATTCAATGATTTTTAGTACGAAACAAAATGCAAGAAAACTTGCTTAAAATGCAATATTATGCGAAAATCTGAGATTTGAAGGTCAAGTCACATATCGTGATACTACATGAAATAGTATCGAAATATTGGTAAGAATGAATATATATACGTAATATCAAACTACATGAAGAACATGAAAAATCATTATTATGCCAAATTAGAGGATTTTAACTTTGAATCATAGAGCGACGTTTCGTATTTTTTAGACCCTAGAAAAGACGAATAAAGATGTTGCTTCCAATACAAATGATAAAAATCAAGGTGTTTTCAATAAACTTAACTAAAATGTTCCTGATTTTCGGTTTATATTACCGATGGAAGATGTACATGTCAAACCGTTCTAATCCGGCTGAAACGTCGATATATGCAATAAAAACAGAACTTCTCCCCTTTTAAATATCTTGCTCAGTATTTTAACGAGAAACAAATAGATGATTGAAAATGAAGTATTTAAGCTTATTTTCTGATCAATTATGTGTTTGCATAATTTTTCTCGTATATTTAATGAAACAATAACAATAAACTGAAAATTCACAAAACCGTGGAAAAACGGCAAAATATTGCCTAATTCGATGATATTTTGTTTAAATTACATAAAGGAAAAGGGGATGATAAAGGTCAAAATACTGCTAAATTCGATGATTTTTAGTACAAAACAAAATGCAAGAAAACTTGCATAAAAATGCAAAATTTGCGAAATTCTGAGATTTGAAGGCCGAATCACATATCGAGAGAAAACATGAAGTAGTATCGAAATATTGGTAAAAACGAATATATTTACGTAAAATCACACTACATGAATAACGTGAAAAAAATCACTATATTACCATATTTGAGGATTTTAACTTCAAATCATAGAGCGAGGTTTCGTATTATTTACATCCAAGAAAAGACAAGACAATGTTGTTTCAAATAGAAATGATAAAAATCAATGTTTTTTCATTAGAATGAAGTATGAATTTAAATTATTAAAACTAAAGTGTTTTCATTCGAATTAAATAAAAAAATTTTCTGTTTATATTACCGATGGAAGATGTACCCGTAAAACCGCTCTTGTCCGGCTGAAACGTCGATATATGCAATAAAAACAGAACTTCTCCCCTTTCCAATATCTTTACTTTCCCCTTCTTCCAATATTTATAAATATTATAAATATAAACTGATAATATAAACTGATAATTCACAAAAACGTGGAAAAACGGCAAAATATTGCTTAATTCGATGATATTTTGCTTAAATCCCATAAAGGAAAAGGGGATGATAAAGGTCAAAATATTGCTAAATTCGATGATTTTTAGTACAAAACAAAATGCAAGTAAACTTGCCTAAAAATGCAAAATTTGCGAAATTCTGAGATTTGAAGGCCAAATCACATATCGTGAGAAAACATGAAGTAGTATCAAAATATTGGTAAAACGAATATATATACGTAAAATCACACTACATGAATAACGTGAAAAAAGTCACTATATTACCATATATGAGGCTTTTAACTTCAAATCATAGAGCGAGGTTTCATATTATTTAGATCCAAGAAAAGACATGAAAATGTTGTTTCAAATACAAATGATAAAATCCGGCTAAAACGTCGATATATGCAATAAAAACAGAACTTCTTCCCTTTCCAATATCTTACTCAGTATTTTAACGAGAAACAAATAGATGATTGAAAATGAAGTATTTAAGGTTATTTTCTGATCAAATTATGTGTTTGCATAATTTTTATCGTATATTTAATGAATTAATAGCAATAAACTGAAAATTCACAAAAACGTGAAAAAACAGCAAAATATTGCCTAATTCGATGATATTTTGTTTATATCACATAAAGGAAAAGGGGATGATAAACGTCAAAATATTTCTGAACTCGATGATTATTAGTACGAAACAAAATGCAAGAAAACTTGCTTAAAATGCAATATTATGCGAAAATCTGAGATATGAAGGCCAAGTCACATATCGTGATACTACATGAAATAGTATCGAAATATTGGAAAAAATGAATATATTTACGTAATGTCAAACTACATGAAAAACGTGAAAAAGTCATTATTATACCAATTTTGAGGATTTTAACTACGAATCATAGAGCAATGTTTCGTATTTTTTAGACCCTAGAAAAGACGTATAAGATGTTGCTTCCAATACAAATGATAAAAATCAATGTGTTTTCATTAAAATTAACTAAAATGTTCCTGATTTTCGGTTTATATTACCGATGGAAGATGTACACGTCAAACCGTTCTAATTCGGCTGAAACGTCGGTATTTGCAATAAAAACGGAACTTCTCCCCTTTTCAATATCTTACTCAGTGTTTTAACGAGAAACAAATAGATGATTGAAAATGAAGTATTTAAGGTTATTTTCTGATGAATTATGTGTTTGCATAATTTTTAACGTATATATAATGAATTAATAACAATAAACTGAAAATTCACAAAAACGTGGAAAAACGGCCTAATTCGATTATATATTGTTTAAATCACATAAAGGAAAAGGGGATGATAAAGGTCAAAATATTGCTAAATTCGGTGATTTTTAGTACAAAACAAAATGCAAGAAAACTTGCTTAAAAATGCAAAATTTGCGAAATTCTGAGATTTGAAGGCCAAATCACATATCGTGAGAAAACATAAAGTAGTATCAAAATATTGGTAAAAACGTATATATATACATAAAATCACACTACATGAATAACGTGAAAAAAGTCACTATATTACCATATATGAGGCTTTTAACTTCAAATCATAGAGCGAGGTTTCATATTATTTAGATCCAAGAAAAGACATGAAAATGTTGTTTCAAATACAAATGATAAAATCCGGCTAAAACGTCGATATATGCAATAAAAACAGAACTTCTTCCCTTTCCAATATCTTACTCAGTATTTTAACGAGAAACAAATAGTTGATTGAAAATGAAGTGTTTAAGGTTAATTTCTAATCAATTATGTGTTTGCATCATTTTTATCGTATATTTAATGAATTAATAGCAATAAACTGAAAATTCACAAAAACGTGGCAAAACGACCTAATTCGATGATATTTTGTTTAAATCACATAAAGGAAAAGGGGATGATAAACGTCAAAATATTGCTGAATTCGATGATTTTTAGTACGAAATAAAATGCAAGAAATTTTGCTTTAGAAGCAATATTATGCGAAAATCTGAGATTTGAAGGCCAAATCACAAATCGTGATACTACATGAAATAGTATCGAAATATTGGTAAAAATGAATATATTTACGTAATATCAAACTACATGAAAAACGTGAAAAAGTCATTATTATACCAAATTTGAGGATTTTAACTTCGAATCATAGAGCGACGTTTCGTATTTTTTAGACCCTAGAAAAGACGTATAAAGATGTTGCTTCCAATACAAATGATAAAAATCAATGTGTTTTCATTAAAATTAACTAAAATGTTCCTGATTTTCGGTTTATATTACCGATGGAAGATGTACACGTCAAACCGTTCTAATTCGGCTGAAACGTCGGTATTTGCAATAAAAACGGAACTTCTCCCCTTTTCAATATCTTACTCAGTGTTTTAACGAGAAACAAATAGATGATTGAAAATGAAGTATTTAAGGTTATTTTCTGATGAATTATGTGTTTGCATAATTTTTAACGTATATATAATGAATTAATAACAATAAACTGAAAATTCACAAAAACGTGGAAAAACGGCCTAATTCGATTATATATTGTTTAAATCACATAAAGGAAAAGGGGATGATAAAGGTCAAAATATTGCTAAATTCGGTGATTTTTAGTACAAAACAAAATGCAAGAAAACTTGCTTAAAAATGCAAAATTTGCGAAATTCTGAGATTTGAAGGCCAAATCACATATCGTGAGAAAACATAAAGTAGTATCAAAATATTGGTAAAAACGTATATATATACATAAAATCACACTACATGAATAACGTGAAAAAAGTCACTATATTACCATATATGAGGCTTTTAACTTCAAATCATAGAGCGAGGTTTCATATTATTTAGATCCAAGAAAAGACATGAAAATGTTGTTTCAAATACAAATGATAAAATCCGGCTAAAACGTCGATATATGCAATAAAAACAGAACTTCTTCCCTTTCCAATATCTTACTCAGTATTTTAACGAGAAACAAATAGTTGATTGAAAATGAAGTGTTTAAGGTTAATTTCTAATCAATTATGTGTTTGCATCATTTTTATCGTATATTTAATGAATTAATAGCAATAAACTGAAAATTCACAAAAACGTGGCAAAACGACCTAATTCGATGATATTTTGTTTAAATCACATAAAGGAAAAGGGGATGATAAACGTCAAAATATTGCTGAATTCGATGATTTTTAGTACGAAATAAAATGCAAGAAATTTTGCTTTAGAAGCAATATTATGCGAAAATCTGAGATTTGAAGGCCAAATCACAAATCGTGATACTACATGAAATAGTATCGAAATATTGGTAAAAATGAATATATTTACGTAATATCAAACTACATGAAAAACGTGAAAAAGTCATTATTATACCAAATTTGAGGATTTTAACTTCGAATCATAGAGCGACGTTTCGTATTTTTTAGACCCTAGAAAAGACGTATAAAGATGTTGCTTCCAATACAAATGATAAAAATCAATGTGTTTTCATTAAAATTAACTAAAATGTTTTTGATTTTCGGTTTATATTACCGATGGAAGATGTACACGTCAAACCGTTCTAATCCGGCTGAAACGTCGATATTTGCAATAAAAACAGAACTTCTCCCCTTTTCAATATCTTACTCAGTATTTTAACGAGAAACAAATAGATGATTGAAAATAAAGTATTTAAGGGTATTTTCTGATCAATTATGTGTTTGCATAATTTTAACGTATATATAATGAATTAATAACAATAAACTGAAAATTCACAAAAACGTGGAAAACGGCCTAATTCGATGATATTTTGTTTAAATCACATAAAGGAAAAGGGGATGATAAAGGTCAAAATATTGCTAAATTCGATGATTTTTAGAACAAAACAAAATGCAAGAAAATTTGCTTAAAAATGCAAAATTTGCGAAATTCTGAGATTTGAAGGCCAAATCACATATCGTGAGAAAACATAAAGTAGTATCAAAATATTGGTAAAACCGAATATATATATGTAAAATAACACTACATGAATAACGTGAAAAAAGTCACTATATTACCATATTTGAGGATTTTAACTTCAAATCATAGAGCGAGGTTTCGAATTATTTAGATCAAAGAAAAAGACATATGACAATGTTGTTTCAAATACAAATGATAAAAATCAATGTGTTTTCATTAGAATTAACTAAAATGTTCCTGATTTTCCGTTTATATTACCGATTGAAGATGTACACGTAAAACCGCTCTAATCCGGCTGAAACGTCGATATATGCAATAAAAACAGAACTTCTCCCCTTTTCAATATCTTACTCAGTATTTTAACGAGAAACAAATAGTTGATTGAAAATGAAGTGTTTAAGATTAATTTCTAATCAATTATATGTTTGCATCACTTTTATCGTATATTTAATGAATTAATAGCAATAAACTGAAAATTCACAAAAACGTGGAAAAAGAGCAAAATATTGCCTAATACGATGATATTTTGTATATATCACATAAAGGAAAAGGGGATGATAAACGTCAAAATATTGCTGAATTCGATGATTTTTAGTACGAAACAAAATGCAAGAAATTTTGCTTAAGAAGCAATATTATACGAAAATCTGAGATTTGAAGGCCAAATCACAAATCGTGATACTACATGAAATAGTATCGAAATATTGGTAAAAATGAATATATTTACGTAATATCAAACTACATGAAAAACGTGAAAAATCATTATTATGCCAAATTTGAGGATTTTAACTTCGAATCATAAAGCGACGTTTCGTATTTTTTGACCCTAGAAAAGACGTATAAAGATGTTGCTTCCAATACATATGATAAAAATCAATGTGTTTTCAATAAACTCAAATAAAATGTTCCTGATTTTCGGTTTATATTACTGATGGAAGATGTACACGTAAAACCGCTCTAATCCGGCTGAAACGTCGATATATGCAATAAAAACAGAACTTCTCCCCTTTTCAATATCTTACTCAGTATTTTAACGAGAAACAAATAGTTGATTGAAAATGAAGTGTTTAAGGTTAATTTCTAATCAATTATGTGTTTGCATCATTTTTATCGTATATATACTGAATTAATAGCAATAAACTGAAAATTCACAAAAACATGGGAAAACAGCAAAATATTGCCTAATTCGATGATATTTTGTTTATATCAAATAAAGGAAAAGGGGATGATAAACGTCAAAATATTGCTGAATTCGATGATTTTTAGTACGAAACAAAATGCAAGAAATTTTGCTTAAGATGCAATATTATGCGAAAATCTGAGATTTGAAGGCCAAATCACATATCGTGAGAAAACATGAAGTAGTATCAAAGTATTGGTAAAAACGAATATATATACATAATATCACACTACATGAATAACGTGAAAAAAGTCACTATATTACCATATATGAGGATTTTAACTTCAAATCATAGAGCGAGGTTTCATATTATTTAGATCCAAGAAAAGACATGAAAATGTTGTTTCAAATACAAATGATAAAATCCGGCTGAAACGTCGATATATGCAATAAAAACAGAACTTTTCCCCTTTCCAATATCTTACTCTGTATTTTAACGAGAAACAAATAGTTGATTGTAAATGAAGTGTTTAAGGTTAATTTCTAATCAATTATGTGTTTGCATCATTTTTATCGTATATTTAATGAATTAATAGCAATAAACTGAAAATTCACAAAAACGTGGAAAAACAGCAAAATATTGCCAAACTCGATGATATTTTGTTTATATCACATAAAGCAAAAGGGTATGATAAACGTCAAAATATTGCTGAATTCAATGATTTTTAGTACGAAACAAAATGCAAGAAAACTTGCTTAAAATGCAATATTATGCGAAAATCTGAGATTTGAAGGTCAAGTCACATATCGTGATACTACATGAAATAGTATCGAAATATTGGTAAGAATGAATATATATACGTAATATCAAACTACATGAAGAACATGAAAAATCATTATTATGCCAAATTAGAGGATTTTAACTTTGAATCATAGAGCGACGTTTCGTATTTTTTAGACCCTAGAAAAGACGAATAAAGATGTTGCTTCCAATACAAATGATAAAAATCAAGGTGTTTTCAATAAACTTAACTAAAATGTTCCTGATTTTCGGTTTATATTACCGATGGAAGATGTACATGTCAAACCGTTCTAATCCGGCTGAAACGTCGATATATGCAATAAAAACAGAACTTCTCCCCTTTTAAATATCTTGCTCAGTATTTTAACGAGAAACAAATAGATGATTGAAAATGAAGTATTTAAGCTTATTTTCTGATCAATTATGTGTTTGCATAATTTTTCTCGTATATTTAATGAAACAATAACAATAAACTGATAATTCACAAAACCGTGGAAAAACGGCAAAATATTGCCTAATTCGATGATATTTTGTTTAAATTACATAAAGGAAAAGGGGATGATAAAGGTCAAAATACTGCTAAATTCGATGATTTTTAGTACAAAACAAAATGCAAGAAAACTTGCATAAAAATGCAAAATTTGCGAAATTCTGAGATTTGAAGGCCGAATCACATATCGAGAGAAAACATGAAGTAGTATCGAAATATTGGTAAAAACGAATATATTTACGTAAAATCACACTACATGAATAACGTGAAAAAAGTCACTATATTACCATATTTGAGGATTTTAACTTCAAATCATAGAGCGAGGTTTCGTATTATTTAGATCCAAGAAAAGACAAGACAATGTTGTTTCAAATAGAAATGATAAAAATCAATGTTTTTTCATTAGAATGAAGTATGAATTTAAATTATTAAAACTAAAGTGTTTTCATTCGAATTAAATAAAATGTTTTCTGTTTATATTACCGATGGAAGATGTACCCGTAAAACCGCTCTTGTCCGGCTGAAACGTCGATATATGCAATAAAAACAGAACTTCTTCCCTTTCCAATATCTTTACTTTCCCCTTCTTCCAATATTTATAAATATTATAAATATAAACTGATAATATAAACTGATA
The DNA here is from genome assembly GCF_040958095.1 of Procambarus clarkii. Classification (NCBI taxonomy): domain Eukaryota; kingdom Metazoa; phylum Arthropoda; class Malacostraca; order Decapoda; family Cambaridae; genus Procambarus; species Procambarus clarkii. The sequence goes on along the minus strand of NC_091162.1, from coordinate 41,761,209 downwards.
ATTCACAAAAACGTGGAAAAACGGCAAAATATTGCTTAATTCGATGATATTTTGCTTAAATCCCATAAAGGAAAAGGGGATGATAAAGGTGAAAATATTGCTAAATTCGATGATTTTTAGTACAAAACAAAATGCAAGTAAACTTGCCTAAAAATGCAAAATTTGCGAAATTCTGAGATTTGAAGGCCAAATCACATATCGTGAGAAAACATGAAGTAGTATCAAAATATTGGTAAAACGAATATATATACGTAAAATCACACTACATGAATAACGTGAAAAAAGTCACTATATTACCATATATGAGGCTTTTAACTTCAAATCATAGAGCGAGGTTTCATATTATTTAGATCCAAGAAAAGACATGAAAATGTTGTTTCAAATACAAATGATAAAATCCGGCTAAAACGTCGATATATGCAATAAAAACAGAACTTCTTCCCTTTCCAATATCTTACTCAGTATTTTAACGAGAAACAAATAGATGATTGAAAATGAAGTATTTAAGGTTATTTTCTGATCAAATTATGTGTTTGCATAATTTTTATCGTATATTTAATGAATTAATAGCAATAAACTGAAAATTCACAAAAACGTGAAAAAACAGCAAAATATTGCCTAATTCGATGATATTTTGTTTATATCACATAAAGGAAAAGGGGATGATAAACGTCAAAATATTTCTGAACTCGATGATTATTAGTACGAAACAAAATGCAAGAAAACTTGCTTAAAATGCAATATTATGCGAAAATCTGAGATATGAAGGCCAAGTCACATATCGTGATACTACATGAAATAGTATCGAAATATTGGAAAAAATGAATATATTTACGGAATGTCAAACTACATGAAAAACGTGAAAAAGTCATTATTATACCAATTTTGAGGATTTTAACTACGAATCATAGAGCAATGTTTCGTATTTTTTAGACCCTAGAAAAGACGTATAAGATGTTGCTTCCAATACAAATGATAAAAATCAATGTGTTTTCATTAAAATTAACTAAAATGTTCCTGATTTTCGGTTTATATTACCGATGGAAGATGTACACGTCAAACCGTTCTAATTCGGCTGAAACGTCGGTATTTGCAATAAAAACGGAACTTCTCCCCTTTTCAATATCTTACTCAGTGTTTTAACGAGAAACAAATAGATGATTGAAAATGAAGTATTTAAGGTTATTTTCTGATGAATTATGTGTTTGCATAATTTTTAACGTATATATAATGAATTAATAACAATAAACTGAAAATTCACAAAAACGTGGAAAAACGGCCTAATTCGATTATATATTGTTTAAATCACATAAAGGAAAAGGGGATGATAAAGGTCAAAATATTGCTAAATTCGGTGATTTTTAGTACAAAACAAAATGCAAGAAAACTTGCTTAAAAATGCAAAATTTGCGAAATTCTGAGATTTGAAGGCCAAATCACATATCGTGAGAAAACATAAAGTAGTATCAAAATATTGGTAAAAACGTATATATATACATAAAATCACACTACATGAATAACGTGAAAAAAGTCACTATATTACCATATATGAGGCTTTTAACTTCAAATCATAGAGCGAGGTTTCATATTATTTAGATCCAAGAAAAGACATGAAAATGTTGTTTCAAATACAAATGATAAAATCCGGCTAAAACGTCGATATATGCAATAAAAACAGAACTTCTTCCCTTTCCAATATCTTACTCAGTATTTTAACGAGAAACAAATAGTTGATTGAAAATGAAGTGTTTAAGGTTAATTTCTAATCAATTATGTGTTTGCATCATTTTTATCGTATATTTAATGAATTAATAGCAATAAACTGAAAATTCACAAAAACGTGGCAAAACGACCTAATTCGATGATATTTTGTTTAAATCACATAAAGGAAAAGGGGATGATAAACGTCAAAATATTGCTGAATTCGATGATTTTTAGTACGAAATAAAATGCAAGAAATTTTGCTTTAGAAGCAATATTATGCGAAAATCTGAGATTTGAAGGCCAAATCACAAATCGTGATACTACATGAAATAGTATCGAAATATTGGTAAAAATGAATATATTTACGTAATATCAAACTACATGAAAAACGTGAAAAAGTCATTATTATACCAAATTTGAGGATTTTAACTTCGAATCATAGAGCGACGTTTCGTATTTTTTAGACCCTAGAAAAGACGTATAAAGATGTTGCTTCCAATACAAATGATAAAAATCAATGTGTTTTCATTAAAATTAACTAAAATGTTTTTGATTTTCGGTTTATATTACCGATGGAAGATGTACACGTCAAACCGTTCTAATCCGGCTGAAACGTCGATATTTGCAATAAAAACAGAACTTCTCCCCTTTTCAATATCTTACTCAGTATTTTAACGAGAAACAAATAGATGATTGAAAATAAAGTATTTAAGGTTATTTTCTGATCAATTATGTGTTTGCATAATTTTAACGTATATATAATGAATTAATAACAATAAACTGAAAATTCACAAAAACGTGGAAAACGGCCTAATTCGATGATATTTTGTTTAAATCACATAAAGGAAAAGGGGATGATAAAGGTCAAAATATTGCTAAATTCGATGATTTTTAGAACAAAACAAAATGCAAGAAAACTTGCTTAAAAATGCAAAATTTGCGAAATTCTGAGATTTGAAGGCCAAATCACATATCGTGAGAAAACATAAAGTAGTATCAAAATATTGGTAAAAACGAATATATATATGTAAAATAACACTACATGAATAACGTGAAAAAAGTCACTATATTACCATATTTGAGGATTTTAACTTCAAATCATAGAGCGAGGTTTCGAATTATTTAGATCAAAGAAAAAGACATGTGACAATGTTGTTTCAAATACAAATGATAAAAATCAATGTGTTTTCATTAGAATTAACTAAAATGTTCCTGATTTTCCGTTTATATTACCGATTGAAGAAGTACACGTAAAACCGCTCTAATCCGGCTGAAACGTCGATATATGCAATAAAAACAGAACTTCTCCCCTTTTCAATATCTTACTCAGTATTTTAACGAGAAACAAATAGTTGATTGAAAATGAAGTGTTTAAGATTAATTTCTAATCAATTATATGTTTGCATCACTTTTATCGTATATTTAATGAATTAATAGCAATAAACTGAAAATTCACAAAAACGTGGAAAAAGAGCAAAATATTGCCTAATACGATGATATTTTGTATATATCACATAAAGGAAAAGGGGATGATAAACGTCAAAATATTGCTGAATTCGATGATTTTTAGTACGAAACAAAATGCAAGAAATTTTGCTTAAGAAGCAATATTATACGAAAATCTGAGATTTGAAGGCCAAATCACAAATCGTGATACTACATGAAATAGTATCGAAATATTGGTAAAAATGAATATATTTACGTAATATCAAACTACATGAAAAACGTGAAAAATCATTATTATGCCAAATTTGAGGATTTTAACTTCGAATCATAAAGCGACGTTTCGTATTTTTTGACCCTAGAAAAGACGTATAAAGATGTTGCTTCCAATACATATGATAAAAATCAATGTGTTTTCAATAAACTCAAATAAAATGTTCCTGATTTTCGGTTTATATTACTGATGGAAGATGTACACGTAAAACCGCTCTAATCCGGCTGAAACATCGATATATGCAATAAAAACAGAACTTCTCCCCTTTTCAATATCTTACTCAGTATTTTAACGAGAAACAAATAGTTGATTGAAAATGAAGTGTTTAAGGTTAATTTCTAATCAATTATGTGTTTGCATCATTTTTATCGTATATATACTGAATTAATAGCAATAAACTGAAAATTCACAAAAACATGGGAAAACAGCAAAATATTGCCTAATTCGATGATATTTTGTTTATATCAAATAAAGGAAAAGGGGATGATAAACGTCAAAATATTGCTGAATTCGATGATTTTTAGTACGAAACAAAATGCAAGAAATTTTGCTTAAGATGCAATATTATGCGAAAATCTGAGATTTGAAGGCCAAATCACATATCGTGAGAAAACATGAAGTAGTATCAAAGTATTGGTAAAAACGAATATATATACATAATATCACACTACATGAATAACGTGAAAAAAGTCACTATATTACCATATATGAGGATTTTAACTTCAAATCATAGAGCGAGGTTTCATATTATTTAGATCCAAGAAAAGACATGAAAATGTTGTTTCAAATACAAATGATAAAATCCGGCTGAAACGTCGATATATGCAATAAAAACAGAACTTTTCCCCTTTCCAATATCTTACTCTGTATTTTAACGAGAAACAAATAGTTGATTGTAAATGAAGTGTTTAAGGTTAATTTCTAATCAATTATGTGTTTGCATCATTTTTATCGTATATTTAATGAATTAATAGCAATAAACTGAAAATTCACAAAAACGTGGAAAAACAGCAAAATATTGCCAAACTCGATGATATTTTGTTTATATCACATAAAGCAAAAGGGTATGATAAACGTTAAAATATTGCTGAATTCAATGATTTTTAGTACGAAACAAAATGCAAGAAAACTTGCTTAAAATGCAATATTATGCGAAAATCTGAGATTTGAAGGTCAAGTCACATATCGTGATACTACATGAAATAGTATCGAAATATTGGTAAGAATGAATATATATACGTAATATCAAACTACATGAAAAACATGAAAAATCATTATTATGCCAAATTAGAGGATTTTAACTTTGAATCATAGAGCGACGTTTCGTATTTTTTAGACCCTAGAAAAGACGAATAAAGATGTTGCTTCCAATACAAATGATAAAAATCAAGGTGTTTTCAATAAACTTAACTAAAATGTTCCTGATTTTCGGTTTATATTACCGATGGAAGATGTACATGTCAAACCGTTCTAATCCGGCTGAAACGTCGATATATGCAATAAAAACAGAACTTCTCCCCTTTTAAATATCTTGCTCAGTATTTTAACGAGAAACAAATAGATGATTGAAAATGAAGTATTTAAGCTTATTTTCTGATCAATTATGTGTTTGCATAATTTTTCTCGTATATTTAATGAAACAATAACAATAAACTGATAATTCACAAAACCGTGGAAAAACGGCAAAATATTGCCTAATTCGATGATATTTTGTTTAAATTACATAAAGGAAAAGGGGATGATAAAGGTCAAAATACTGCTAAATTCGATGATTTTTAGTACAAAACAAAATGCAAGAAAACTTGCATAAAAATGCAAAATTTGCGAAATTCTGAGATTTGAAGGCCGAATCACATATCGAGAGAAAACATGAAGCAGTATCGAAATATTGGTAAAAACGAATATATTTACGTAAAATCACACTACATGAATAACGTGAAAAAAGTCACTATATTACCATATTTGAGGATTTTAACTTCAAATCATAGAGCGAGGTTTCGTATTATTTAGATCCAAGAAAAGACAAGACAATGTTGTTTCAAATAGAAATGATAAAAATCAATGTTTTTTCATTAGAATGAAGTATGAATTTAAATTATTAAAACTAAAGTGTTTTCATTCGAATTAAATAAAATGTTTTCTGTTTATATTACCGATGGAAGATGTACCCGTAAAACCGCTCTTGTCCGGCTGAAACGTCGATATATGCAATAAAAACAGAACTTCTCCCCTTTCCAATATCTTTACTTTCCCCTTCTTCCAATATTTATAAATATTATAAATATAAACTGATAATATAAACTGATAATTCACAAAAACGTGGAAAAACGGCAAAATATTGCTTAATTCGATGATATTTTGCTTAAATCCCATAAAGGAAAAGGGGATGATAAAGGTCAAAATATTGCTAAATTCGATGATTTTTAGTACAAAACAAAATGCAAGTAAACTTGCCTAAAAATGCAAAATTTGCGAAATTCTGAGATTTGAAGGCCAAATCACATATCGTGAGAAAACATGAAGTAGTATCAAAATATTGGTAAAACGAATATATATACGTAAAATCACACTACATGAATAACGTGAAAAAAGTCACTATATTACCATATATGAGGCTTTTAACTTCAAATCATAGAGCGAGGTTTCATATTATTTAGATCCAAGAAAAGACATGAAAATGTTGTTTCAAATACAAATGATAAAATCCGGCTAAAACGTCGATATATGCAATAAAAACAGAACTTCTTCCCTTTCCAATATCTTACTCAGTATTTTAACGAGAAACAAATAGATGATTGAAAATGAAGTATTTAAGGTTATTTTCTGATCAAATTATGTGTTTGCATAATTTTTATCGTATATTTAATGAATTAATAGCAATAAACTGAAAATTCACAAAAACGTGAAAAAACAGCAAAATATTGCCTAATTCGATGATATTTTGTTTATATCACATAAAGGAAAAGGGGATGATAAACGTCAAAATATTTCTGAACTCGATGATTATTAGTACGAAACAAAATGCAAGAAAACTTGCTTAAAATGCAATATTATGCGAAAATCTGAGATATGAAGGCCAAGTCACATATCGTGATACTACATGAAATAGTATCGAAATATTGGAAAAAATGAATATATTTACGTAATGTCAAACTACATGAAAAACGTGAAAAAGTCATTATTATACCAATTTTGAGGATTTTAACTACGAATCATAGAGCAATGTTTCGTATTTTTTAGACCCTAGAAAAGACGTATAAGATATTGCTTCCAATACAAATGATAAAAATCAATGTGTTTTCATTAAAATTAACTAAAATGTTCCTGATTTTCGGTTTATATTACCGATGGAAGATGTACACGTCAAACCGTTCTAATTCGGCTGAAACGTCGGTATTTGCAATAAAAACGGAACTTCTCCCCTTTTCAATATCTTACTCAGTGTTTTAACGAGAAACAAATAGATGATTGAAAATGAAGTATTTAAGGTTATTTTCTGATGAATTATGTGTTTGCATAATTTTTAACGTATATATAATGAATTAATAACAATAAACTGAAAATTCACAAAAACGTGGAAAAACGGCCTAATTCGATTATATATTGTTTAAATCACATAAAGGAAAAGGGGATGATAAAGGTCAAAATATTGCTAAATTCGGTGATTTTTAGTACAAAACAAAATGCAAGAAAACTTGCTTAAAAATGCAAAATTTGCGAAATTCTGAGATTTGAAGGCCAAATCACATATCGTGAGAAAACATAAAGTAGTATCAAAATATTGGTAAAAACGTATATATATACATAAAATCACACTACATGAATAACGTGAAAAAAGTCACTATATTACCATATATGAGGCTTTTAACTTCAAATCATAGAGCGAGGTTTCATATTATTTAGATCCAAGAAAAGACATGAAAATGTTGTTTCAAATACAAATGATAAAATCCGGCTAAAACGTCGATATATGCAATAAAAACAGAACTTCTTCCCTTTCCAATATCTTACTCAGTATTTTAACGAGAAACAAATAGTTGATTGAAAATGAAGTGTTTAAGGTTAATTTCTAATCAATTATGTGTTTGCATCATTTTTATCGTATATTTAATGAATTAATAGCAATAAACTGAAAATTCACAAAAACGTGGCAAAACGACCTAATTCGATGATATTTTGTTTAAATCACATAAAGGAAAAGGGGATGATAAACGTCAAAATATTGCTGAATTCGATGATTTTTAGTACGAAATAAAATGCAAGAAATTTTGCTTTAGAAGCAATATTATGCGAAAATCTGAGATTTGAAGGCCAAATCACAAATCGTGATACTACATGAAATAGTATCGAAATATTGGTAAAAATGAATATATTTACGTAATATCAAACTACATGAAAAACGTGAAAAAGTCATTATTATACCAAATTTGAGGATTTTAACTTCGAATCATAGAGCGACGTTTCGTATTTTTTAGACCCTAGAAAAGACGTATAAAGATGTTGCTTCCAATACAAATGATAAAAATCAATGTGTTTTCATTAAAATTAACTAAAATGTTTTTGATTTTCGGTTTATATTACCGATGGAAGATGTACACGTCAAACCGTTCTAATCCGGCTGAAACGTCGATATATGCAATAAAAACAGAACTTCTCCCCTTTCCAATATCTTCCTCAGTATTTTAAAGAGAAACAAACAGTTGATTGAAAATGAAGTGTTTAAGGTTAATTTCTAATCAATTATATGTTTGCATCATTTTTGTCGTATATATAATGAATTAATAGCAATAAACTGATAATTCACAAAAACGTGGAAAAACGGCAAAATATTGCCTAATGCGATGATATTTTGTTTAAATCACATAAAGGAAAAGTGGATGATAAAGGTTAAAATATTGCTAAATTCGATGATTTTTAGTACAAAACAAAATGCAAGAAAACTTGCTTAAAAATGTAAAATTTGCGAAATTCTGATATTTGAAGGCCAAATCACATATCGTGAGAAAACATAAAGTAGTATCAAAATATTGGTAAAAACGAATATATATATGTAAAATAACACTACATGAATAACGTGAAAAAAGTCACTATATTACCATATTTGAGGATTTTAACTTCAAATCATAGAGCGAGGTTTCGAATTATTTAGATCAAAGAAAAAGACATATGACAATGTTGTTTCAAATACAAATGATAAAAATCAATGTGTTTTCATTAGAATTAACTAAAATGTTCCTGATTTTCCGTTTATATTACCGATTGAAGATGTACACGTAAAACCGCTCTAATCCGGCTGAAACGTCGATATATGCAATAAAAACAGAACTTCTCCCCTTTCCAATATCTTACTCAGTATTTTAACGAGAAACAAATAATTGATTGAAAATGAAGTGTTTAAGGTTAATTTCTAATCAATTATATGTTTGCATCATTTTTATCGTATATTTAATGAATTAATAGCAATAAACTGAAAATTCACAAAAACGTGGAAAAAGAGCAAAATATTGCCTAATTCGATGATATTTTGTATTTATCACATAAAGGAAAAGGGGATGATAAACGTCAAAATATTGCTGAATTCGATGATTTTTAGTACGAAACAAAATGCAAGAAATTTTGCTTAAGAAGCAATATTATACGAAAATCTGAGATTTGAAGGCCAAATCACAAATCGTGATACTACATGAAATAGTATCGAAATATTGGTAAAAATGAATATATTTACGTAATATCAAACTACATGAAAAACGTGAAAAATCATTATTATGCCAAATTTGAGGATTTTAACTTCGAATCATAAAGCGACGTTTCGTATTTTTTGACCCTAGAAAAGACGTATAAAGATGTTGCTTCCAATACAAATGATAAAAATCAATGTGTTTTCAATAAACTCAAATAAAAAGTCACTGATTTTCGGTTTATATTACTGATGGAAGATGTACACGTAAAACCGCTCTAATCCGGCTGAAACGTCGATATATGCAATAAAAACAGAACTTCTCCCCTTTCCAATATCTTACTCAGTATTTTAACGAGAAACAAATAGTTGATTGAAAATGAAGTGTTTAAGGTTAATTTCTAATCAATTATGTGTTTGCATCATTTTTATCGTATATATACTGAATTAATAGCAATAAACTGAAAATTCACACAAACATGGGAAAACAGCAAAATATTGCCTAATTCGATGATATTTTGTTTATATCAAATAAAGGAAAAGGGGATGATAAACGTCGAAATATTGCTGAATTCGATGATTTTTAGTACGAAACAAAATGCAAGAAATTTTGTTTAAGATTGCAATATTATGCGAAAATCTGAGATTTGAAGGCCAAATCACATATCGTGAGAAAACATGAAGTAGTATCAAAGTATTGGTAAAAACGAATATATATACATAATATCACACTACATGATTAACGTGAAAAAAGTCACTATATTACCATATATGAGGATTTTAACTTCAAATCATAGAGCGAGGTTTCATATTATTTAGATCCAAGAAAAGACATGTAAATGTTGTTTCAAATACAAATGATAAAATCCGGCTGAAACGTCGATATATGCAATAAAAACAGAACTTTTCCCCTTTCCAATATCTTACTCTGTATTTTAACGAGAAACAAATAGTTGATTGAAAATGAAGTGTTTAAGGTTAATTTCTAATCAATTATGTGTTTGCATCATTTTTATCGTATATTTAATGAATTAATAGCAATAAACTGAAAATTCACAAAAACGTGGAAAAACAGCAAAATATTGCCAAACTCGATGATATTTTGTTTATATCACATAAAGCAAAAGGGTATGATAAACGTCAAAATATTGCTGAATTCGATGATTTTTAGTACGAAACAAAATGCAAGAAAACTTGCTTAAAATGCAATATTATGCGAAAATCTGAGATTTGAAGGTCAAGTCACATATCGTGATACTACATGAAATAGTATCGAAATATTGGTAAGAATAAATATATATACGTAATAACAAACTACATGAAAAACATGAAAAATCATTATTATGCCAAATTTGAGGATTTTAACTTTGAATCATAGAGCGACGTTTCGTATTTTATAGACCCTAGAAAAGACGTATAAAGATGTTGCTTCCAATACAAATGATAAAAATCAATGTGTTTTCAATAAACTTAACTAAAATGTTCCTGATTTTCGGTTTATATTACCGATGGAAGATGTACATGTCAAACCGTTCTAATCCGGCTGAAACGTCGATATATGCAATAAAAACAGAACTTTTCCCCTTTTAAATATCTTGCTCAGTATTTTAACGAGAAACAAATAGATGATTGAAAATGAAGTATTTAAGCTTATTTTCTGATCAATTATGTGTTTGCATAATTTTTCTCGTATATTTAATGAAACAATAACAATAAACTGATAATTCACAAAACCGTGGAAAAACGGCAAAATATTGCCTTATTCGATGATATTTTGTTTAAATCACATATAGGAAAAGGGGATGATAAAGGTCAAAATACTGCTAAATTCGATGATTTTTAGTACAAAACAATATGCAAGAAAACTTGCATAAAAATGCAAAATTTGCGAAATTCTGAGATTTGAAGGCCGAATCACATATCGAGAGAAAACATGAAGTAGTATCAAATTATTGGTAAAAACGAATATATATATACGTAAAGTCACACTACATGAATAACGTGAAAAAAGTCACTATATTACCATATTTGAGGATTTTAACTTCAAATCATAGAGCGAGGTTTCGTATTATTTATTTTCAAGAAAAGACATGAAAATGTTGTTTCAAATACAAATGATAAAATCCGGCTGAAACGTCGATATATGCAATAAAAACAGAACTTCTCCCCTTTCCAGTATTTTACTCTGTATTTTAACGAGAAACAAATAGTTGATTGAAAATGAAGTGTTTAAGGTTAATTTCTAATCAATTATGTGTTTGCATCATTTTTATTGTATATTCAATTAATTAATAGCAATAAACTGAAAATTCACAAAAACGTGGAAAAACAACAAAATATTGCCTAATTCGATGATATTTTGTTTATATCACATAAATGAAAAGGTGATGATAAACGTCAAAATATTGCTGAATTCGATGATTTTTAGTACGAAACAAAATGCAAGAAATTTTGCTTAAGAAGCAATATTATACGAAAATCTGAGATTTGAAGGCCAAATCACAAATCGTGATACTACATGAAATAGTATCGAAATATTGGTAAAAATGAATATATTTACGTAATATCAAACTACATGAAAAACGTGAAAAATCATTATTATGCCAAATTTGAGGATTTTAACTTCGAATCATAAAGCGACGTTTCGTATTTTTTGACCCTAGAAAAGACGTATAAAGATGTTGCTTCCAATACAAATGATAAAAATCAATGTGTTTTCAATAAACTCAAATAAAAAGTCACTGATTTTCGGTTTATATTACTGATGGAAGATGTACACGTAAAACCGCTCTAATCCGGCTGAAACGTCGATATATGCAATAAAAACAGAACTTCTCCCCTTTCCAATATCTTACTCAGTATTTTAACGAGAAACAAATAGTTGATTGAAAATGAAGTGTTTAAGGTTAATTTCTAATCAATTATGTGTTTGCATCATTTTTATCGTATATATACTGAATTAATAGCAATAAACTGAAAATTCACACAAACATGGGAAAACAGCAAAATATTGCCTAATTCGATGATATTTTGTTTATATCAAATAAAGGAAAAGGGGATGATAAACGTCGAAATATTGCTGAATTCGATGATTTTTAGTACGAAACAAAATGCAAGAAATTTTGTTTAAGATTGCAATATTATGCGAAAATCTGAGATTTGAAGGCCAAATCACATATCGTGAGAAAACATGAAGTAGTATCAAAGTATTGGTAAAAACGAATATATATACATAATATCACACTACATGATTAACGTGAAAAAAGTCACTATATTACCATATATGAGGATTTTAACTTCAAATCATAGAGCGAGGTTTCATATTATTTAGATCCAAGAAAAGACATGTAAATGTTGTTTCAAATACAAATGATAAAATCCGGCTGAAACGTCGATATATGCAATAAAAACAGAACTTTTCCCCTTTCCAATATCTTACTCTGTATTTTAACGAGAAACAAATAGTTGATTGAAAATGAAGTGTTTAAGGTTAATTTCTAATCAATTATGTGTTTGCATCATTTTTATCGTATATTTAATGAATTAATAGCAATAAACTGAAAATTCACAAAAACGTGGAAAAACAGCAAAATATTGCCAAACTCGATGATATTTTGTTTATATCACATAAAGCAAAAGGGTATGATAAACGTCAAAATATTGCTGAATTCGATGATTTTTAGTACGAAACAAAATGCAAGAAAACTTGCTTAAAATGCAATATTATGCGAAAATCTGAGATTTGAAGGTCAAGTCACATATCGTGATACTACATGAAATAGTATCGAAATATTGGTAAGAATAAATATATATACGTAATAACAAACTACATGAAAAACATGAAAAATCATTATTATGCCAAATTTGAGGATTTTAACTTTGAATCATAGAGCGACGTTTCGTATTTTATAGACCCTAGAAAAGACGTATAAAGATGTTGCTTCCAATACAAATGATAAAAATCAATGTGTTTTCAATAAACTTAACTAAAATGTTCCTGATTTTCGGTTTATATTACCGATGGAAGATGTACATGTCAAACCGTTCTAATCCGGCTGAAACGTCGATATATGCAATAAAAACAGAACTTTTCCCCTTTTAAATATCTTGCTCAGTATTTTAACGAGAAACAAATAGATGATTGAAAATGAAGTATTTAAGCTTATTTTCTGATCAATTATGTGTTTGCATAATTTTTCTCGTATATTTAATGAAACAATAACAATAAACTGATAATTCACAAAACCGTGGAAAAACGGCAAAATATTGCCTTATTCGATGATATTTTGTTTAAATCACATATAGGAAAAGGGGATGATAAAGGTCAAAATACTGCTAAATTCGATGATTTTTAGTACAAAACAATATGCAAGAAAACTTGCATAAAAATGCAAAATTTGCGAAATTCTGAGATTTGAAGGCCGAATCACATATCGAGAGAAAACATGAAGTAGTATCAAATTATTGGTAAAAACGAATATATATATACGTAAAGTCACACTACATGAATAACGTGAAAAAAGTCACTATATTACCATATTTGAGGATTTTAACTTCAAATCATAGAGCGAGGTTTCGTATTATTTATTTTCAAGAAAAGACATGAAAATGTTGTTTCAAATACAAATGATAAAATCCGGCTGAAACGTCGATATATGCAATAAAAACAGAACTTCTCCCCTTTCCAGTATTTTACTCTGTATTTTAACGAGAAACAAATAGTTGATTGAAAATGAAGTGTTTAAGGTTAATTTCTAATCAATTATGTGTTTGCATCATTTTTATTGTATATTCAATTAATTAATAGCAATAAACTGAAAATTCACAAAAACGTGGAAAAACAACAAAATATTGCCTAATTCGATGATATTTTGTTTATATCACATAAATGAAAAGGTGATGATAAACGTCAAAATATTGCTGAATTCGATGATTTTTAGTCCGAAACAAAATGGAAGAAAACTTGCTTAAAATGCAATATTATGCGAAAATCTGTGATTTGAAGGCCAAGTCACGTATCGTGATACTACATGAAATAGTATCGAAATATTGGTAAAAATGAATATATTTACGTAATATCAAACTACATGAAAAACGTGAAAGTCATTATTATACCAAATTTGAGGATTTTAACTTCGAATCATAGAGCGACGTTTCGTATTTTTTAGACCCTACAAAAGACGTATAAAGATGTTGCTTCCAATACAAATGATAAAAATCAATGTGTTTTCATTAAAATTAACTAAAACTGTTCCTGATTTTCGGTTTATATTACCGATGGAAGATGTACACGTAAAACCGCTCTAATCCGGCTGAAACGTCGATATTTGCAATAAAAACAGAACTTCTCCCCTTTTCAATATCTTACTCAGTATTTTAACGAGAAACAAATAGATGATTGAAAATGACGTATTAACGTTTTTTCTGATCAATTATGTGTTTGCATAATTTTTAACGTGTATTTAATGAATTAATAACAATAAACTGAAAATTCACAAAAACGTGGAAAAACGGCCTAATTCGATGATATTTTGTTTAAATTACATAAAGGAAAAGAGGATGATAAAGGTCAAAATATTGCTAAATTCGATGATTTTTAGTACAAAACAAAATGCAAGAAAACTTGCTTAGAAATGCAAAAGTTGTGAAATTCTGAGATATGAAGGCCAAATCGCATATCGTGAGAAAATATGAAGTATTGGTAAAAACGAATATAAATACGTAAAATCACACTACATGAATAACGTGAAAAAAGTCACTATATTACCATATTTGAGGATTTTAACTTCAAATCATAGAGCGAGGTTTCGTATTTTTTAGATCAAAGAAAAAGACATATGACAATGTTGTTTCACATACAAATGATAAAAATCAATGTGTTTTCATTAGAAATAACTAAAATGTTCCTGATTTTCCGTTTATATTACCGATGGAAGATGTACACGTAAAACCGCTCTAATCCGGCTGAAACGTCGATATATGCAATAAAAACAGAACTTCTCCCCTTTCCAATATCTTACTCAGTATTTTAACGAGAAACAACTAGTTGATTGAAAATGAAGTGTTTAGGGTTAATTTCTAATAAATTATGTGCTTGCATCATTTTTATCGTATATTTAATGAATTAATAGCAATAAACTGAAAATTCACAAAAACGTAGAAAAAAGGCAAAATATTGCCTAATTCGATGATATTTTGTTTAAATCACATAAAGGAAAAGGGGATGATAAAGTTTAAAATATTGCTAAATTCGATGATTTTTAGTACAAAACAAAATGCAAGAAAACTTGCTTAAAAATGCAAAATTTGCGAAATTCTGAGATATGAAGGCCAAATCGTATATCGTGAGAAAACATGAAGTAGCATCGAAATATTGGTAAAAACGAATATATTTACGTAAAATCACACTACATGAATAACGTGAAAAAAGTCACTATATTACCATATTTGAGGATTTTAACTTCAAATCATAGAGCGAGGTTTCGTATTATTTAGATCCAAGAAAAGACATGACAATGTTGTTTCAAATACAAATGATAAAAATCAATGTGTTTTCATTAGAATGAAGTATGAATTTAAATGATTAAAATCAATGTGTTTTCATTACAATTAACTAAAATGTTCCTGATTTTCCGTTTATATTACCGACGGAAGAAGTACTCGTAAAACCGCTCTAATCCGGCTGAAACGTCGATATATGCAATAAAAACAGAACTTCTCCACTTTCCAATATCTTACTCAGTATTTTAACGAGAAACAAATAGTTGATTGAAAATGAAGTGTTTAAGGTTAATTTCTAATCAATTATGTGTTTGCATCATTTTTATCGTATATTTAATGAATTAATAGCAATAAACTGAAAATTCACAAAAACGTTGAAAAAGAGCAAAATATTGCCTAATTCGATGATATATTGTTTATATCACATAAAGTAAAAGGGGATGATAAACGTCAAAATATTGCTGAATTCGATGATTTTTAGTACGAAACAAAATGCAAGAAAACTTGCTTAAGATGCAATAATTTGCGAAAATCTGAGATTTGAAGGCCAAATCACATATCGTGATTCTACATGAAATAGTATCGAAATATTGGTAAAAATGAATATATTTACGTAATACCAAAGTACATGAAAAACGTGAGAAAGTCCTTATTATGCCAAATTTGAGGATTTTAACTTCGAATCATAAAGCGACTTTTCGTATTTTTTAGACCCTAGAAAAGACGTATAAAGATGTTGCTTCCAATACAAATGATAAAAATCAATGTGTTTTCAATAAACTTAATTAAAATGTTCCTGATTTTCGGTTTATATTACCGATGGAAGATGTACACGTCAAACCGTTCTAATCCGGCTGAAATGTCGATATATGGAATAAAAACAGAACTTCTCTCCTTTTAAATATCTTACTCAGTATTTTAACGAGAAGCAAATAGATGATTGAAAATGAAGTATTTAAGCTTATTTTCTGATCAATTATATGTTTGCATAATTTTTTTCGTATATTTAATGAACTAATAACAATAAACTGATAATTCACAAAAACGTGGAAAAACGGCAAAATATTGCCTAATTTGATGATATTTTGTTTAAATCACATAAAGGAAAAGGGGGATGATAAAGGTCAAAATATTGCTAAATTCGATGATTTTTAGTACGAAACAAAATGCAAGAAAACTTGCTTAAAATGCAAAATTTTCGAAATTCTGAGATTTGAAGGCCAAATCACATATCGTGAGAAAACATGAACTAGTCTGGTGGCAAACCTTTGAACCTTTTCCAGATTAGTCTTATCCTTGACTAGATATGGACTCCATGCTGGGGCTGCATACTCCAGGATTGGCCTGACATATGTGGTATACAAAGTTCTGAATGATTCTTTACACAAGTTTCTGAATGCCGTTCGTATGTTGGCCAGCCTGGCATATGCCGCTGATGTTATCCGCTTGATATGTGCTGCAGGAGACAGGTCTGGCGTGATATGAACCCCCAAGTCTTTTTCCTTCTCTGACTCCTGAAGAATTTCCTCTCCCAGATGATACCTTGTATCTGGCCTCCTGCTCCCTACACCTATCTTCATTACATTACATTTGGTTGGGTTAAACTCTAACAACCATTTGTTCGACCATTCCTTCAGCTTGTCTAGGTCTTCTTGAAACCTCAAACAGTCCTCTTCTGTTTTAATCCTTCTCATAATTTTAGCATCGTCCGCAAACATTGAGAGAAATGAATCGATACCCTCCGGGAGATCATTTACATATATCAGAAACAAGATAGGACCGAGTACAGAGCCCTGTGGGACTCCAATGGTTACTGTACGCCAATCGGAGGTCTCACCCCTCACCGTAACTCTCTGCTTCCTATTGCATAGATACTCCCTTATCCACTGGAGCACCTTACCAGCTACACCTGCCTGTCTCTCCAGCTTATGTACCAGCCTCTTATGCGGTACTGTGTCAAAGGCTTTCCGACAATCCAAGAAAATGCAGTCCGCCCAGCCCTCTCTTTCTTGCTTAATCTTTGTCACCTGATCGAAGAATTCTATCAAGCCTGTAAGGCAAGATTTACCAACCCTGAACCCATGTTGGCGATTTGTCACGAAGTCCCTTCTCTCCAGATGTATTACCAGGTTTTTTCTCACGATCTTCTCCATCACCTTGCATGGTATACAAGTCAAGGACACTGGCCTGTAGTTCAGTGCCTCTTGCCTGTCGCCCTTTTTGTATATTGGGACCACATTCGCCGTCTTCCATATTTCTGGTAGGACTCCCGTCTCCAGTGACATACTATACACTATGGACAGTGGCAAGCAAAGTGCCTCTGCACACTCTTTCAGTATCCAAGTTGAGATCCCATCTGGACCAACAGCCTTTCTAACATCCAGATCCAGCAGGTGTCTCTTGACCTCCTCTCTCGTAATTTCGAACTCTTCCAAGGCCGCCTGGTTTACCTCCTTTTCTCTTAGCACAGTGACCTTACCTTGTTCTATTGTGAAGACCTCCTGGAACCTCTTGTTGAGTTCTTCACACACCTCTCTGTCATTCTCTGTATACCTGTCCTAGCCTGTTCGAAGTTTCAATACCTGTTCTTTCACTGTTGTTTTCCTTCTGATGTGACTGTGGAGTAGCTTTGGTTCGGCGATGGTTCACATTTTACCCAAACCCTCCCTGCAGTTTTCAAAATTTCACAAACATCCCAATTTCGACGCTTGATCCATATTTTGGAGCCAAATTCTCGCTCTCTGCGCGTATTCGCAATTTGAAATTACAACTTTTTAAACCGAATATATGCCAATTACCGGGAGCAGCGATGGGTCACATTTTGCCCAAACCCCCCGGCAGTTTTGAAAATATCACCAACATCTCAAAATCGACGATTGAGCTATATTTTGGAGCCAAATTCTCGCTCTTTGCACGTATTCGTAGTTTGAAATTACGACTTTTTATACAGAAAATATGCCAATTACTGAAAACGGCGATGGATCACATTTTACCCAAACTCTCCCTGCAGATTATAAAATATCCCAAACAACCCAAATTAGGCGCTTACGCCCAATTTTGGAGGCAAATTCTGGCTCTCTGCACGTAATCGCTGTTTGAAATTACGATTTTTGTACCGAAAAAATGCCAATTACTGAGAGCGGCGATAGGTCACATTTTGCCCAAACCCCCCTGCAGTTTTCAAGATATCCCAAACATCCCAATTTCGACCTTTGAGCCATATTTTGGAGCCAAATTCTAGCTTTCTGTATGTATTCGCAGTTTGAAATTACGACCTTTTATACCGAAAATATGCCAATTACTTAAAGCGGCGATGGATCATATTTTGCCCAAACTCTCCCTGCAGTTTTCAAAATATACCAAATATCCAAAATTCGACGCTAGAGCAATATTTTGGAGCAAAATTCTGGCTCTCTTCGCGTATTCGCAGTTTGAAATTACAACTTTTTATTCCGAAAATATGCCAATTACTGAGAGCGACGATGGGTCACATTTTGCCCAAACCCCCCTGCAGTTTTCAAGATATCCCAAACATCCCAATTTCGACCCTTGAGCTATATTTTGGAGCCAAATTCTGGTTCTCTGCACGTATTCTCAGATTGAAATGTCGACTTTTTATACAGGAAATATGCCAATTACTGAAAGCGTCGATGGATCACAATTTGCCCAAACCCACCTACCAATTTTTAAAATATCCCACACATCCCAAATTCGACGCTTGATCCATATTTTGGAGGCAAATTCTGGCTCTCTAATGTAATCGCCGTTTGAAATTACGACTTTTTATACCGAAAATATGCCAATTGCTGAGATTGGCTATGGGTCACATTTTTCCGAAACCCCCCCCCCCTGCAGTTTTTAAAATATCCCAAACATCCTAAATTAGACCCTTGAGCAATATTTTGGAGTCAAATTCTGGCTCTCTGCACGTACTCGCCGTTTGAAATTACGACTTTCTATACAGAAAATATGCAAATTTCTGAGAGCCGCGATGGGTCACATTTTGCCCCCCCCCCCCAGCAGTTTTCAAAATATTTCAAACGTCCCAAACTCGACGCTTCAGCCATATTAAGGAGTCAAATTTTGGCTCTCTGCACGTAGTCGCCGTTTGAAAGTACGACTTTTTATGCCGAAAATATGCTAATTACTGAAAGCAGTGATGGGTCGCATTTTGACCAAATTCACCCTGCAGTTTTCAAAATATCCAAAACTCTCCAAATTCGACGCTTGAGCAATATTTTGGAGCCAAATTCTGGCTCTTTGCACATGTTCGCAGTATGAAATTACGACTTTTTATACCGAAAATATGCCAATTACTGAGATTAACTATATATCACATTTTGCCGAAACCACCCCCTGCAGTTTTCAAAATATCCGAAACATCCCAAATTTGACTCTTGAGCAATATTTTGGTGCCAAATTCTGGCTCTCTGCACGTATTCGCAGTTTGAAATTACGAATTCTTATACCGAAAATATGCCAAATACTGAGAGCGTCGATGGGTCAATCAAATAGTTGATTGAAAATGAAGTGTTTAAGGTTAATTTCTAATCAATTATGTGTTTGCATCATTTTTGTCGTATATTTAATTAATTAATAGCAATAAACTGAAAATTCACAAAAACGTGGAAAAACAACAAAATATTGCCTAATTCGATGATATTTTGTTTATATCACATAAATGAAAAGGTGATGATAAACGTCAAAATATTGCTGAATTCGATGATTTTTAGTACGAAACAAAATGCAAGAAAACTTGCTTAAAATGCAATATTATGCGAAAATCTGTGATTTGAAGGCCAAGTCAAGAATCGTGATACTACATGAAATAGTATCGAAATATTGGTAAAAATGAATATATTTACGTAATATCAAACTACATGAAAAACGTGAAAGTCATTATTATACCAAATTTGAGGATTTTAACTTCGAATCAAAGAGCGACGTTTCGTATTTTTTAGACCCTAGAAAAGACGTATAAAGATGTTGCTTCCAATACAAATGATAAAAATCAATGTGTTTTCATTAAAATTAACTAAAATGTTCCTGATTTTCCGTTTTTATTACCGATGGAAGATGTACACGTAAAACCGTTCTAATCCGGCTGAAACGTCGATATATGCAATAAAAACAGAACTTCTCCCCTTTCCAATATCTTACTCAGTATTTTAACGAGAAACAAATAGTTGATTGAAAATGAAGTGTTTAAGGTTAATTTATAATCAATTATGTGTTTGCATAATTTTTATCGTATATTTAATGAATTAATAGCAATAAACTGAAAATTCACAAAAACGTGGAAAAACAGCAAAATATTGCCTAATTCGATGATATTTTATTTATATCACATAAAGGAAAAGGGGATGATAAACGTCAAAATATTGCTGAATTCGATTATTTTAGTACGAAACAAAATGCAAGGAAACTAGCTTAAGATGCAATAATTTGCGAAAATCTGAGATTTGAAGGCCAAATCACATATCGTGATACTACATGAAATAGTATCGAAATATTGGTAAAAATGAATATATTTACGTAATACCAAAGTACATGAAAAACGTGAAAAAGTCCTTATTATGCCAAATTTGAGGATTTTAACTTCGAATCATAAAGCGACTTTTCGTATTTTTTAGACCCTAGAAAAGACGTATAAAGATGTTGCTTCCAATACAAATGATAAAAATCAATGTGTTTTCAATAAACGTAACTAAAATGTTCCTGATTTTCGGTTTATATTACCGATGGAAGATGTACACGTCAAACCGTTCTAATTCGGCTGAAATGTCGATATATGGAATAAAAACAGAACTTCTCTCCTTTTAAATATCTTACTCAGTATTTTAACGAGAAACAAATAGATGATTGAAAATGAAGTATTTAAGCTTATTTTCTGATCAATTATACGTTTGCATAATTTTTTTCGTATATATAATGAACTAATAACAATAAACTGATAATTCACAAAAACGTGGAAAAACGGCAAAATATTGCCTAATTCGATTATATTTTGTTTAAATCACAAAAAGGAAAAGGGGATGATAAAGGTCAAAATATTGCTAAATTCGATGATTTTTAGTACAAAACAAAATGCAAGAAAACTTGCTTAAAAATGCAAAATTTGCGAAATTCTGAGATTAGAAGGCCAAATCACATATCGTGAGAAACATGAAGTAGTATCAAAATATTGGTAAAAACGTATATATATACATAAAATCACACTGCATGAATAACGTGAAAAAAGTCACTATATTACCATATATAAGGATTTTAACTTCAAATCATAGAGCGAGGTTTCATATTATTTAGATCCAAGAAAAGACATGAAAATGTTGTTTCAAATACAAATGATAAAATCCGGCTAAAACGTCGATATATGCAATAAAAACAGAACTTCTCCCCTTTCCAATATCTTGCTTAGTATTTTAACGAAAAACAAAAAGTTGATTGAAAATGAAGTGTTTAAGGTTAATTTCTAATCAATTATGTGTTTGCATCTTTTTTTATCTTATATTTAATGAATTAATAGCAATAAACTGAAAATTCACAAAAACGTGGAAAAACAGCAAAATATTGCCTAATTCGATGATATTTTGTTTATATCATATAAAGGAAAAGGTGATGATAAACGTCCAAAATATTGCTGAATTCGATGATTATTAGTACGAAACAAAATGCAAGAAAACTTGCTTAAAATGCAATATTATGCGAAAATCTGAAATTTGAAGGCCAAGTCACATATCGTGATACTACATGAAATAGTATCGAAATATTGGTAAAAATGAATATATTTACGTAATATCAAACTACATGAAAAACGTGAAAAAGTCATTATTATACAAAATTTGAGGATTTTAACTTCGAATCATAGAGCGACGTTTCGTATTTTTTAGACCCTAGAAAAGACGTATAAAGATGTTGCTTCCAATACAAATGATAAAAATCAATGAGTTTTCCTTAAAATTAACTAAAATGTTCCTGATTTTCGGTTTATATTACCGATGGAAAATGTACACGTCAAACCGTTCTAATCCGGCTGAAACGTCGATATTTGCCATAAAAACAGAACTTCTCCCCTTTTCAATATCTTACTCAATATTTTAACGAGAAACAAATAGATGATTGAAAATGAAGTATTTAATGTTATTTTCTGATAAATTATGTGTTTGCATAATTTTTCTCGTATATTTAATGAAATAATAACAATAAACTGATAATTCACAAAAACGTGGAAAAACGGCAAAATATTGCTTAATTCGATGATATTTTGCTTAAATCCCATAAAGGAAAAGGGGATCATAAAGGTCAAAATATTGCTAAATTCGATGATTTTTAGTACAAAACAAAATGCAAGTAAACTTGCCTAAAAATGCAAAATTTGCGAAATTCTGAGATTTGAAGGCCAAATCACATATCGTGAGAAAACATGAAGTAGTATCAAAATATTGGTAAAACGAATATATATACGTAAAATCACACTACATGAATAACGTGAAAAAAGTCACTATATATGAGGATTTTAACTTCAAATCATACAGCGAGGTTTCATATTATTTAGATCCAAGAAAAGACATATGAAAATGTTGTTTCAAATACAAATGATAAAATCCGGCTGAATCGTCGATATATACAATAAAAACTGAACTTCTCCCCTTTCCAATATCTTACTCAGTATTTTAACGAGAAACAAATAGATGATTGAAAATGAAGTATTTAAGGTTATTTTCTGATGAATTATGTGTTTGCATAATTTTTAACGTATATATAATGAATTAATAACAATAAACTGAAAACTCACAAAAACGTGGAAAAACGGCCTAATTCGATTATATTTTGTTTAAATCACATAAAGGAAAAGGGGATGATAAAGGTCAAAATATTGCTAAATTCGGTGATTTTTAGTACAAAACAAAATGCAAGAAAACTTGCTTAAAAATGCAAAATTTGCGAAATTCTGAGATTTGAAGGCCAAATCACATATCGTGAGAAAACATAAAGTAGTATCAAAATATTGGTAAAAACGAATATATATACGTAAAATCACACTACATGAATAACGTGAAAAAAGTCACTATATTACCATATTTGAGGACTTTAACTTCAAATCATAGAGCGAGGTTTCGTATTATTTAGATCAAAGAAAAAGACATATAACAATGTTGTTTCATATACAAATGATAAAAATCAATGTGTTTTCATTAGAATTAACTAAAATGTTCCTGATTTTCCGTTTTTATTACCGATGGAAGATGTACACGTAAAACCGTTCTAATGCGGCTGAAACGTCGATATATGCAATAAAAACAGAACTTCTCCCCTTTCCAATATCTTACTCAGTATTTTAACGAGAAACAAATAGTTGATTGAAAATGAAGTGTATAATGCTAATTTCTAATCAATTATGTGTTTGCATAATTTTTATCGTATATATACTGAATTAATTGCAATAAACTGAAAATTCACAAAAACGTGAAAAAACGGCAAAATATTGCCAAATTCGATGATATTTTGTTTAAATCACATAAAGGAAAAGGGGATGATAAAGGTCAAAATATTGCTAAATTCGATGATTTTTAGTACAAAACAAAATGCAAGTAAACTTGCTTAAAAATGCAAAATTTGCAACATTCTGAGATTTGAAGGCCAAATCACATATCGTGAGAAAACATGAAGTAGTATCAAAGTATTGGTAAAAACGTATATATTCATAAAATCACACTACATGAATACGTGAAAAAAGTCACTATATTACCATATATGAGGCTTTTAACTTCAAATCATAGAGCGAGGTTTAATATTATTTAGATCCAAGAAAAGACATGAAAATGTTGTTTCAAAAACAAATGATAAAATCCGGCTAAAACGTCGATAAATGCAATAAAAACAGAACTTCTCCCCTTTCCAATATCTTACTCAGTATTTTAACGAAAAACAAATAGTTGATTGAAAATGAAGTGTTTAAGGTTATTTTCCTAATCAATTATGTGTTTGCATCATTTTTATCGTATATTTAATGAATTAATAGCAATAAAATGAAAATTCACAAAAACGTGGAAAAACAGCAAAATATTGCCGATTTCGATGATATTTTGTTTATATCATATAAAGGAAAAGGGGATGATAAACGTCAAAATATTCCTGAATTCGGTGATTATTAGTACGAAACAAAATGCAAGAAAACTTGCTTAAAATGCAATATTAAGCGAAAATCTGAGATTTGAAGGCCAAGTCACATATCGTGATACTACATGAAATAGTATCGAAATATTGGTAAAAATGAATATATTTACGTAATATCAAACTACATGAAAAACGTGAAAATGTCATTATTACACCAAATTTGATGATTTTAACTTCGAATCATAGAGCGACGTTTCGTATTTTTTAGACCCTAGAAAAGACGTATAAAGATGTTGCTTCCAATACAAATGATAAAAATCAATGTGTTTTCAATAAACTTAACTAAAATGTTCGTGATTTTCGGTTTATATTACCGATGGAAGATGTACACGTCAAACCGTTCTAATCCGGCTGAAACGTCGATATTTGCAATAAAAACAGAACTTCTCCCCTTTTCAATATCTTACTCAGTATTTTAACGAGAAAGAAATAGATTATTGAATATGAAGTATTTAAGGTTAATTTCTAATCAATTATGTGTTTGCATCATTTTTATCGTATATATACTGAATTAATAGCAATAAACTGAAAATTCACAAAAACGTGGGAAAACAGCAAAATATTGCCTAATTCGATGATATTTTGTTTATATCACATAAAGGAAAAGGGGATAATAAAGGTCAAAATATTGCTAAATTCGATGATTTTTAGTACAAAACAAAATGCAAGAAAACTTGCTTAAAAATGCAAAATTTTTATTTTTCTGCATCCCTCTCTTGAGCCTCTGCATCCGTCTCTTAAGCGTCTGCATCACTCTCTCAAGCCTCTGCTTCCCTCTTTTGATCCACTGCATCACTCTCTTGAGCCTATTCATCCCTCTCTTGAGCCTCTGCATCCCTCTCTTGAGCTTCTGCATCACTCTCATAAGCCTCTGCATCACTGTCGTAAGCCTCTGCATCACTCTCTTAAGCCTCTGCATCACTCTCTTAAGCGTCTGAATCACTCTCTTGAGCCTCTCCATCACTCTCTTGAGCCCCTGCATCCCTCTATTGAGCCTCTGCATCACTCTCTTAAGCCTCTGCATCACTCTCTTAAGCGTCTGAATCACTCTCTTGATCCTCTCCATCACTCTCTTGAGCCTCTCCATCACTCTCTTGAGCCCCTGCATCCCTCTATTGAGCCTCTGCATCCCTCTCCTAGGTCTCTGCATCACTCTCTTGAGCCTTTGCATCACTCTCTTGAGGCTCTGCATCCCTCTCATATGCCTCTGCAACACTCTCTTCAGCCTCTGCATCACTCTCTTAAGCCTCTGCATCCCTCTCTTGAGCCTCTGCATCCCTCTCTTAAGCCTCTGCAACCCTCTCTTTAGCCTCTGCATCACTCTCTTGATCCTCTGCATCACTCTCTTGAGCCTCTTCGTCATGCTCTTGAGCCTCTGCATCCCTCTCTTAAGCCTCTGCATCACTCTCTTTAGCCTTTGCATCCCTCTCTTAAGCCTCTGAATCACTCTCTTGAGCCTCTGCATCCCTCTCTTGAACTCCTGCATCCCTCTCATGAGCCTCTGCATTCCTCTCTTTAGCCTTTGCATCACTCTCTTAAGCCTCTGCATCCCTCTCTTAAACCTCTGCATCACTCTCAAGAGCCTTTGCATCCCTCTCTTGTGCCTCTTCATCCCTCACTTGAGCCTCTGCATCTCTCTCTTGAGCCTCTGCATCCCTCCCTTGAGCCTCTGCTTCCCTCTTTTGATCCACTGCCTCACTCTCTTGAGCCTCTGCATCACTCTCTTGATCGTCTGCATCACTCTCTTGAGCCTCAGCATCCCTCTCTACAGCCTTTTGCAGCACTCTCTTGAGCCTCTGTATCCCTCTCTTGAGCCTTTGCATTACTCTCTTAAGCCTCTGCATCCCTCTCTTGAGCCTCTGCATCACTCTCAAGTGCTTCTGTATCTTTCTCTTGTGCCTCTGCATCACTCACTTTAGCCTCTGCATCCCTCCTCGAGCCTGTGCATCCCTCTCTTGAGCCAATTCATCCCTCTCTTGAGCCTCTGCATCCCTCTCTTGAGCTTCTGCATCACTCTCATATGCCTCTGCATCACTGTCGTAAGCCTCTGCATCACTCTTTTAAGCCTCTGCATCACTCTCTTAAGCGTCTGAATCACTCTCTTGAGCCTCTCCATCACTCTCTTGAGCCCCTGCATCCCTCTATTGAGCCTCTGCATCACTCTCTTAAGCCCCTGCATCACTCTCTTAAGCCTCTGTATCACTCTCTTAAGCGTCTGAATCACTCTCTTGAGCCTCTCCATCACTCTCTTGAGCCCCTGCATCCCTCTATTGAGCCTCTGCATCCCTCTCCTAGGTCTCTGCATCACTCTCTTGAGCCTTTGCATCACTCTCTTGAGGCTCTGCATCCCTCTCATATGCCTCTGCAACACTCTCTTCAGCCTCTGCATCACTCTCTTATGCCTCTGCATCCCTCTCTTCAGCCTCTGCATCCCTCTCTTAAGCCTCTGCAACCCTCTCTTTAGCCTCTGCATCACCCTCTTGAGCCTCTGCATCAATCTCCAGAGCCTCTACATCACTCTCTTTAGCCTCTACATCACTCGCTTCAGCCTCTGCATCACTCTCTTAAGCCTCTGCATCACTCTCTTGATCCTCTGCATCACTCTCTTGAGCCTCTTCGTCATGCTCTTGAGCCTCTGCATCCCTCTCTTAAGCCTCTGCATCACTCTCTTTAGCCTTTGCATCCCTCTCTTAAGCCTCTGAATCACTCTCTTGAGCCTCTGCATCCCTCTCTTGAACTCCTGCATCCCTCTCATGAGCCTCTGCATTCCTCTCTTTAGCCTTTGCATCTCTCTCTTAAGCCTCTGCATCCCTCTCTTAAACCTCTGCATCACTCTCAAGAGCCTCTGCATCCCTCTCTTGTGCCTCTTCATCCCTCACTTGAGCCTCTGCATCTCTCTCTTGAGCCTCTGCATCCCTCCCTTGAGCCTCTGCATCCTTCTTTTGAGCCTCTGCATCCGTCTCTTAATCCTCTGCATCACTCTCTTAAGCCTCTGCTTCGCTCTTTTGATCCACTGCATCACTCTCTTGAGCCTCTGCATCACTCTCTTGATCGTCTGCATCACTCTCTTGAGCCTCTGCATCCCTCTCTTTAGCCTCTCTATCACTCTCTTAAGCCTCTGCATCCCGCTCTTGATCCTCTGCATCACTATCTTTAGCCTCTGCATCACTCTCTCGAGCCTCTGCATCACTCTCGTAATCCACTGCATCACTCTGAATCACTCTCTTGTGCCTCTCCATCACACTCATGAGCATCTGCATCCCTCTATTGAGCCTCTGCATCACTCTCTTGAGCCTCTGCATCACCCTCTTAAGCCTCAGCATCCCTCTTTTGAGCCTCTGCATCACTCTCTTAAGAATCTAGATCCCTTTCATGAGCCTTTGCATCTCTCTCTTGACCTCCTGCATCCCTTTTATGAGCCTCTGCATCCCTCTCTTGAATCTTTGCATCACTCGCTTAAGCCTCTGCATCCCTCTCTTGAGCCTCTGCATCACTCTCTAAAGCCTCTGCATCACTCACTTGAGCCTCTGCATCCCTCTCTTGAGCCATTGCATCCCTCTCTTGAGCCTCTGCATCAATCTCTTGAGCCTCTGCATCCCTCTCTTAAGCCTCTGCATCACTCTCTTAAGCCTCTGAATCACTCTCATGAGCCTCTGCATCCCTCTCTTGAGCATCTGCATCACTCTTTTCAGCCTCTGCATCCCTCTCTTGAGCCTCTGCATCACTCTCTTGAGCCTATGTATCACGATATGTGATTTGGCCTTCAAATCTCAAATTTTCGCAAATTATTGCATCTTAAGCAAGTTTCCTTGCATTTTGTTTCGTACTAAAAACCATCGAATTCAGCAATATTTTGACGTTTATCATCCCCTTTTCCTTTATGTGATATAAACAAAATATCATCGAATTAGGCAATATTTTGCTGTTTTTCCACGTTTTTGTGAATTTTCAGTTTATTGCTATTAATTCATTAAATATACGATAAAAATTATGCAAACACATAATTGATTATAAATTAACCTTAAACACTTCATTTTCAATCAACTATTT
Organism: Procambarus clarkii; assembly: GCF_040958095.1. NCBI lineage: Eukaryota > Metazoa > Arthropoda > Malacostraca > Decapoda > Cambaridae > Procambarus > Procambarus clarkii. Next base: position 41,732,383 of record NC_091162.1, on the reverse strand, counting down.
GTTTCTCGTTAAAATACTGAGTAAGATATTGGTAAAGGGGAGAAGTTCTGTTTTTATTGCATATATCGACGTTTCAGCCGGATTAGAGCGGTTTTACGTGTACATCTTCCGTCGGTAATATAAACGGAAAATCAGGAACATTTTAGTTAATTCTAATGAAAACACATTGATTTTAATCATTTAAATTCATACTTCATTCTAATGAAAACACATTGATTTTTATCATTTGTATTTGAAACAACATTGTCATGTATTTTCTTGGATCTAAATAATACGAAACCTCGCTCTATGGTTTGAAGTTAAAATCCTCAAATTGGTGGTATAGTTACTTTTATCACGTTATTCATGTAGTGTGATTTTAGGTAAATATATTCGGTTTTACCAATATTTCGATACTACTTCATGTTTTCTCACGATATACGATTTGGCCTTCATATATCAGAATTTCGCAAATTTTGCATTTTTAAGCAAGTTTTCCTGCATTTTGTTTTGTACTAAAAATCATCGAATTTAGCAATATTTTAAACTTTATCATCCCCTTTTCCTTTATGTGATTTAAACAAAATATCATCGAATTAGGGAATATTTTGCCTTTTTTTTACGTTTTTCTGAATTTTCAGTTTATTGCTATTAATTCATTAAATATACGATAAAAATGATGCAAACACATAATTGATTAGAAATTAACCCTAAACACTTCATTTTCAATCAACTAGTTGTTTCTCGTTAAAATACTGAGTAAGATATTGGAAAGGGGAGAAGTTCTGTTTTTATTGCATATATCGACGTTTCAGCCGGATTAGAGCGGTTTTACGTGTACATCTTCCATCGGTAATATAAACGGAAAATCAGGAACATTTTAGTTATTTCTAATGAAAACACATTGATTTTTATCATTTATATGTGAAACAACATTGTCATATGTCTTTTTCTTTGATCTAAAAACTACGAAACCTCGCTCAATGATTTGAAGTTAAAATCCTCAAATATAGTTATATAGTGACTTTTTTCACGTACTTCATGTAGTGTGATTTTACGTACTTATATTCGTTTTACCAATATTTTGATACTACTTCATATTTTCTCACGATATGTGATTTGGCCTTCATATCTCAGAATTTCGCAAATTTTGCATTTCTAAGCAAGTTTTCTTTCCTTTTGTTTTGTACTAAAAATCATCGTATTTAGCAATATTTTGACCTTTATCATCCTCTTTTCCTTTATGTGATTTAAACAAAATATCATCAAATTAGGCAATATTTTGCCTTTTTTCTACGTTTTTGTGAATTTTCAGTTTATTGCTATTAATTCATTAAATATACGATAAAAATGATGCAAACACATAATTGATTAGAAATTAACCCTAAACACTTCATTTTCAATCAACTAGTTGTTTCTTGTTAAAATACTGAGTAAGATATTGGAAAGGGGAGAAGTTCTGTTTTTATTGCATATATCGACGTTTCAGCCGGATTAGAGCAGTTTTACGTGTACATCTTCCATCGGTAATATAAACGAAAAATCAGGAACATTTTAGTTATTTCTAATGAAAACACATTGATTTTTATCATTTGTATGTGAAACAACATTGTTATATGTCTTTTTCTTTGATCTAAAAACTACGAAACCTCGCTCTATGATTTGAAGTTAAAATCCTCAAATATGGTTATATAGTGACTTTTTTCACGTTATTCATGTAGTGTGATTTTACGTATTTATATTCGTTTTTACCAATATTTCGATACTACTTCATATTTTCTCACGATATGTGATTTGGCCTTCATATCTCAGAATTTCGCAAATTTTGCATTTCTAAGCAAGTTTTCTTGCATTTTGTTTTGTACTAAAAATCATCGTATTTAGCAATATTTTGACCTTTATCATCCTCTTTTCCTTTATGTGATTTAAACAAAATATGATCGAATTAGGCCGTTTTTCCACGTTTTTGTGAATTTTCAGTTTATTGTTATTAATTCATTAAATATACGTTAAAAATTACGCAAACACATAATTGATCAGAAAAAACCTTAATACTTCATTTTCAATCATCTATTTGTTTCTCGTTAAAATACTGAGTAAGATATTGAAAACGGGAGAAGTTCTGTTTTTATTGCAAATATCGACTTTTCAGCCGGATTAGACCGGTTTTACTTGTACATCTTCCATCGGTAATATAAACCGAAAATCAGGAACATTTTAGTTAATTTTAATGAAAACACTGATTTTTATCATTTGTATTGGAAGCAACATCTTTATACGTCTTTTCTTGGGTCTAAAAAATACGAAACGTCGCTCTATGATTCGAAGTTAAAATCCTCAAATTTGGTATAATAATGACTTTCACGTTTTTCATTAGTTTGATATTACGTAAATATATTCATTTTTACCAATATTTCGATACTATTTCATGTAGTATCACGATACGTGACTTGGCCTTAAAATCACAGATTTTCGCATAAAATTGCATTTTAAGCAAGTTTTTCTTGCATTTTGTTTCGTACTAAAAATCATCGAATTCAGCAATATTTTGACGTTTATCATCACCTTTTCATTTATGTGATATAAACAAAATATCATCGAATTAGGCAATATTTTGTTGTTTTTCCACGTTTTTGTGAATTTTCAGTTTATTGCTATTAATTAATTAAATATACGATAAAAATGATGCAAACACATAATTGATTAGAAATTAACCTTAAACACTTCATTTTCAATCAACTATTTGATTGACCCATCGACGCTCTCAGTATTTGGCATATTTTCGGTATAAGAATTCGTAATTTCAAGCTGCGAATACGTGCAGAGAGCCAAAAATTGGGCTCTAAAGTATGGCTCAAGCGTCGAATTTGGGATGTTTGGGATATTTTGAAAACTGAAGGGAGGGTTTGGGCAAAATGTGATACATCGCCGTTTTCAGTAATTGGCATATTTTTGGTATAAAAATTCGTAATTTCAACCTGCGAATACGTGCAGAAAGCCAGAATTTGGCACCAAAATATTGCTCAAGAGTCAAATTTGGGATGTTTGGGATATTTTGAAAACTGCAGGGGGGGGGGGGGGTTTCGGCAAAATGTGATACATAGTTAATCTCAGTAATTGGCATATTTTCGGTATAAAAAGTCGTAATTTCATACTGCGAACATGTGCAAAAAGCCAGAATTTGGCTCCAAAATATTGCTCAAGCGTCGAATTTGGAGAGTTTTGGATATTTTGAAAACTGCAGGGTGAATTTGGTCAAAATGCGACCCATCACTGCTTTCAGTAATTAGCATATTTTCGGCATAAAAAGTCGTACTTTCAAACGGCGACTACGTGCAGAGAGCCAAAATTTGACTCCTTAATATGGCTGAAGCGTCGAGTTTGGGACGTTTGAAATATTTTGAAAACTGCTGGGGGGGGGGGCAAAATGTGACCCATCGCGGCTCTCAGAAATTTGCATATTTTCTGTATAGAAAGTCGTAATTTCAAACGGCGAGTACGTGCAGAGAGCCAGAATTTGACTCCAAAATATTGCTCAAGGGTCTAATTTAGGATGTTTGGGATATTTTGAAAACTGCAGGGGGGATTGGGCAAAATGTGACCCATAGCCAATCTCAGCAATTGGCATATTTTCGGTATAAAAAGTCGTAATTTCAAACGGCGATTACATTAGAGAGCCAGAATTTGCCTCAAAAATATGGATCAAGCGTCGAATTTGGGATGTGTGGGATATTTTAAAAATTGTTGGGTGGGTTTGGGCAAATTGTGATCAATCGACGCTTTCAGTAATTGGCATATTTCCTGTATAAAAAGTCGACATTTCAATCTGCGAATACGTGCAGAGAGCCAGAATTTGGCTCCAAAATATGGCTCAAGGGTCGAAATTGGGATGTTTGGGATATCTTGAAAACTGCAGGGGGGTTTGGGCAAAATGTGACCCATCGTCGCTCTCAGTAATTGGCATATTTTCGGAATAAAAAGTTGTAATTTCAAACTGCGAATACGGGAAGAGAGCCAGAATTTGGCTCCAAAATATTGCTCAAGCGTCGAATTTTGGATATTTGGTATATTTTAAAAACTGCAGGGAGAGTTTGGACAAAATATGATCTATCGCCGCTTTAAGTAATTGGCATATTTTCGGAATAAAAAGTTGTAATTTCAAACTGCGAATACGTGAAGAGAGCCAGAATTTGGCTCAAAAATATTGCTCAAGCGTCGAATTTTGGATATTTGGTATATTTTGAAAACTGCAGGGAGAGTTTGGGCAAAATATGATCCATCGCCGCTTTAAGTAATTGGCATATTTTCGGTATAAAAAGTCGTAATTTCAAACTGCGAATACATACAGAAAGCTAGAATTAGGCTCCAAAATATGGCTCAAGGGTCGAAATTGGGTTGTTTGGGATATCTTGAAAACTGCAGGGGGGTTTGGTCAAAATGTGACCCATCGCTGCTCTCAGTAATTGGCATTTTTTCGGTACAAAAATCGTAATTTCAAACAGCGATTACGTGCAGAGAGCCAGAATTTGCCTCCAAAATTGGGCGTAAGTGCCTAATTTGGGTTGTTTGGGATATTTTATAATCTGCAGGGAGAGTTTGGGTAAAATGTGATCCATCGCCGTTTTCAGTAATTGGCATATTTTCTGTGTAAAAAGTCGTAATTTCAAACTGCGAATACGTGCAAAGAGCGAGAATTTGGCTCCAAAATATAGCTCAAGCGTCGATTTTGAGATGTTGGTGATATTTTCAAAACTGCATGGGGGTTTGGGAAAAATGTGACCCATCGCTGCTCCCGGTAATTGGCATATATTCGGTTTAAAAGTTTGTAATTTCAAATTGCGAATACGTGCAGAGAGCGAGAATTTGGCTCCAAAATATGGATCAAGCGTCGAAATTGGGATGTTTGGGAAATTTTGAAAACTGCAGGGAGGGTTTGGGTAAAATGTGAACCATCGCCGAACCAAAGCTACTCCACAGTCACATCAGAAGGAAAACAACAGTGAAAGAACAGGTATTGAAACTTCGAACAGGCGAGGACAGGTATACAGAGAATGACAGAGAGGTGTGTGAAGAACTCAACAAGAGGTTCCAGGAGGTCTTCACAATAGAACAAGGTAAGGTCACTGTGCTAAGAGAAAAGGAGGTAAACCAGGCGGCCTTGGAAGAGTTCAAAATTACGAGAGAGGAGGTCAAGAGACACCTGCTGGATCTGGATGTTAGAAAGGCTGTTGGTCCAGATGGGATCTCAACTTGGATACTGAAAGAGTGTGCAGAGGCACTTTGCTTGCCACTCTCCATAGTGTATAGTAAGTCACTGGAGACGGGAGTCCTACCAGAAATATGGAAGACGGCGAATGTGGTCCCAATATACAAAAAGGGCGACAGGCAAGAGGCACTGAACTACAGGCCAGTGTCCTTGACTTGTATACCATGCAAGGTGATGGAGAAGATCGTGAGAAAAAACGTGGTAATACATCTGGAGAGAAGGGACTTCGTGACAAATCGCCAACATGGGTTCAGGGTTGGTAAATCTTGCCTTACAGGCTTGATAGAATTCTTCGATCAGGTGACAAAGATTAAGCAAGAAAGAGAGGGCTGGGCGGACTGCATTTTCTTGGATTGTCGGAAAGCCTTTCACACAGTACCGCATAAGAGGCTGGTACATAAGCTGGAGAGACAGGCAGGTGTAGCTGGTAAGGTGCTCCTGTGGATAAGGGAGTATCTATGCAATAGGAAGCAGAGAGTTACGGTGAGGGGTGAGACCTCCGATTAGCGTAAAGTCACCAGTGGAGTCCCACAGGGCTCTGTACTCGGTCCTATCTTGTTTCTGATATATGTAAATGATCTCCCGGAGGGTATCGATTCATTTCTCTCAATGTTTGTGGACGATGCTAAAATTATGAGAAGGATTAAAACAGAAGAGGACTGTTTGAGGCTTCAAGAAGACCTAGACAAGCTGAAGGAATGGTCGAACAAATGGTTGTTAGAGTTTAACCCAACCAAATGTAATGTAATGAAGATAGGTGTAGGGAGCAGGAGGCCAGATACAAGGTATCATCTGGGAGAGGAAATTCTTCAGGAGTCAGAGAAGGAAAAAGACTTGGGGGTTGATATCACGCCAGACCTGTCTCCTGCAGCACATATCAAGTGGATAACATCAGCGGCATATGCCAGGCTGGCCAACATACGAACGGCATTCAGAAACTTGTGTAAAGAATCATTCAGAACTTTGTATACCACATATGTCAGGCCAATCCTGGAGTATGCAGCCCCAGCATGGAGTCCATATCTAGTCAAGGATAAGACTAAACTGGAAAAGGTTCAAAGGTTTGCCACCAGACTAGTTCATGTTTTCTCACGAAGTGATTTGGCCTTCAAATCTCAGAATTTTGCAAATTTTGCATTTTTAAGCAAGTTTTCTTGCATTTTGTTTTGTACTAAAAATCATCGAATTTAGCAATATTTTGACCTTTATTATCCCCCTTTTCCTTTATGTGATTTAAGCAAAATATCATCAAATTAGGCAATATTTTGCCGTTTTTCCACGTTTTTGTGAATTATCAGTTTATTGTTCATTAAATATACGAAAAAAAATTATGCAAACATATAATTGATCAGAAAATAAGCTTAAATACTTCATTTTCAATCATCTATTTGTTTCTCGTTAAAATACTGAGTAAGATATTTAAAAGGAGAGAAGTTCTGTTTTTATTCCATATATCGACATTTCAGCCGGATTAGAACGGTTTGACGTGTACATCTTCCATCGGTAATATAAACCGAAAATCAGGAACATTTTAGTTAAGTTTATTGAAAACACATTGATTTTTATCATTTGTATTGGAAGCAACATCTTTATACGTCTTTTCTAGGGTCTAAAAAATACGAAAAGTCGCTTTATGATTCGAAGTTAAAATCCTCAAATTTGGCATAATAAGGACTTTTTCACGTTTTTCATGTACTTTGGTATTACGTAAATATATTCATTTTTACCAATATTTCGATACTATTTCATGTAGTATCACGATATGTGATTTGGCCTTCAAATCTCAGATTTTCGCAAATTATTGCATCCTAAGCAAGTTTTCTTGCATTTTGTTTCGTACTAAAAATCATCGAATTCAGCAATATTTTGACGTTTATCATCCCCTTTTCCTTTATGTGATATAAACAAAATATCATCGAATTAGGCAATATTTTGCTTTTTTTCCACGTTTTTGTGAATTTTCAGTTTATTGCTATTAATTCATTAAATATACGATAAAAATGATGCAAACACATAATTGAATAGAAATTAACCTTAAACACTTCGTTTTCAATCAACTATTTTTTTCTCGTTAAAATACTGAGTAAGATATTGGAAAGGGGAGAAGTTCTGTTTTTATTGCATATATCGACGTTTCAGCCGGATTAGAGCGGTTTTACGAGTACATCTTCCGTCGGTAATATAAACGGAAAATCAGGAACATTTCAGTTAATTCTAATGAAAACACATTGGTTTTTATCATTTGTATGTGAAACAACATTGTCATATGTCTTTTTCTTTGATCTAAAAAATACGAAACCTCGCTCTATGATTTGAAGTTAAAATCCTCAAATATGGTAATATAGTGACTTTTTTCACCTTATTCATGTAGTGTGATTTTACTTATTTATATTCGTTATTACCAATATTTCGATACTACTTCATATTTTCTCACGATATGTGATTTGGCCTGATGGGTTGATGGTTGCCTGATGGTTGCTTCAGTGATGGGTCGCATTTTGACCAAATTGACCCTGCAGTTTTCAAAATATCCAAAACTCTCCAAATTCGACGCTTGAGCAATATTTTGGAGCCAAATTCTGGCTCTTTGCACATGTTCGCAGTATGAAATTACGACTTTTTATACCGAAAATATGCCAATTACTGAGATTAACTATGTATCACATTTTGCCGAAACCCCCCCCCCCCTGCAGTTTTCAAAATATCCCAAACATCCCAAGATTGACTCTTGAGCAATATTTTGGTGCCAAATTCTGGCTTTCTGCACGTATTCGCAGTTTGAAATTACGAATTTTTATACAAAAAATATGCCAATTACTGAAAACGGCGATGTATCACATTTTGCCCAAACTCTCCCTTCAGTTTTCAAAATATCCCAAACATCCCATATTCGAAGCTTGAGCCATACTTTAGAGCCCAATTTTTGGCTCTCTGCACGTATTCGTAGTTTGAAATTACGAATTCTTATACCGAAAATATGCCAAATACTGAGAGCGTCGATGGGTCAATCAAATAGTTGATTGAAAATGAAGTGTTTAAGGTTAAATTCTAATCAAATATGTGTTTGCATCATTTTTATCGTATATTTATATAATTAATAGCAATAAACTGAAAATTCACAAAAACGTGGAAAAACAACAAAATATTGCCTAATTCGATGATATTTTGTTTATATCACATAAATGAAAAGGTGATGATAAACGTCAAAATATTGCTGAATTCGATGATTTTTAGTCCGAAACAAAATGCAAGAAAACTTGCTTAAAATGCAATATTATGCGAAAATCTGTGATTTGAAGGCCAAGTCACGTATCGTGATACTACATGAAATAGTATCGAAATATTGGTAAAAATGAATATATTTACGTAATATCAAACTACATGAAAAACGTGAAAGTCATTATTATACCAAATTTGAGGATTTTAACTTCGAATCATAGAGCGACGTTTCGTATTTTTTAGACCCTAGAAAAGACGTATAAAGATGTTGCTTCCAATACAAATGATAAAAATCAATGTGTTTTCATTAAAATTAACTAAAATGTTCCTGATTTTCGGTTTATATTACCGATAGAAGATGTACACGTAAAACCGGTCTAATCCGGCTGAAGAGTCGATATTTGCAATAAAAACAGAACTTCTCCCCTTTTCAATATCTTACTCAGTATTTTAACGAGAAACAAATAGATGATTGAAAATGAAGTATTAACGTTTTTTCTGATCAATTATGTGTTGCATAATTTTTAACGTGTATTTAATGAATTAATAACAATAAACTGAAAATTCACAAAAACGTGGAAAAACGGCCTAATTCGATGATATTTTGTTTAAATCACATAAAGGAAAAGAGGATGATAAAGGTCAAAATATTGCTAAATTCGATGATTTTTAGTACAAAACAAAATGCAAGAAAACTTGCTTAGAAATGCAAAAGTTGCGAAATTCTGAGATATGAAGGCCAAATCGCATATCGTGAGAAAACATAAAGTAGTATCGAAATATTGGTAAAAACGAATATATTTTCGTAAAATCACACTACATGAATAACGTGAAAAAAGTCACTATATTACCATATTTGAGGATTTTAACTTCAAATCATAGAGCGAGGTTTTGTATTATTTAGATCCAAGAAAAGACAAGACAATGTTGTTTCAAATACAAATGATAAAAATCAATGTTTTTTCATTAGAATGAAGTATGAATTTAAATTATTAAAATCAAAGTGTTTTCATTAGAATTAAATAAAATGTTTTCCGTTTATATTACCGATGGAAGATGTACCCGTAAAACCGCTCTAATCCGGCTGAAACGTCGATATATGCAATAAAAACAGAACTTCTCCCCTTTCCAATATCTTCCTCATTATTTTACCGAGAAACAAACAGTTGATTGAAAATGAAGTGTTTAAGGTTAATTTCTAATCAATTATGTGTTTGCATCATTTTTATCGTATATATACTGAATTAATAGCAATAAACTGAAAATTCACAAAAACGTGGAAAAACAGCAAAATATTGCCTAATTCGATGATATTTTGTTGATATCACATAAATGAAAAGGGGATGATAAACGTCAAAATATTGCTGAATTCGATGATTTTTAGTACGAAACAAAATGCAAGAAAACTTGCTTAAAATGCAATATTATGCGAAAATCTGAGATTTGAAGGCCAAGTCACATATCGTGATACTACATGAAATAGTATCGAAATATTGGTAAAAATGAATATATTTACGTAATATCAAATTACACGAAAAATGTGAAAAATCATTATTATGCCAAATTTGAGGATTTTAACTTCGAATCATAAAGCGACGTTTCGTATTTTTTAGACCCTAGAAAAGACGTATAAAGATGTTGCTTCCAATACAAATGATAAAAATCAATGTGTTTTCAATAAACTTAACTAAAATGTTCCTGATTTTTGGTTTATATTACCGATGGAAGATGTGCACGTCAAACCGTTCTAATACGGCTGAAATGTCGATATATGCAATAAAAACAGAACTTCTCCCCTTTTAAATATCTTACACAGTATTTTAACGAGAAACAAATAGATGATTGAAAATGAAGTATTTAAGGTTATTTTCTGATAAATTATGTGTTTGCATAATTTTTCTCGAATATTTAATGAAATAATAAAAATAAACTGATAATTCACAAAAATGTGGAAAAACGGCAAAATATTGCCTAATTCGATGATATTTTGCTTAAATCCCATAAAGGAAAAGGGGATGATAAAGGTCAAAATATTGCTAAATTCGATGATTTTTAGTACAAAACAAAATGCAAGTAAACTTGCCTAAAAATGCAAAATTTGCGAAATTCTGAGATTTGAAGGCCAAATCACATATCGTGAGAAAACATGAAGTAGTATCAAAATATTGGTAAAACGAATATATATACGTAAAATCACACTACATGAATAACGTGAAAAAAGTCACTATATATGAGGATTTTAACTTCAAATCATACAGCGAGGTTTCATATTATTTAGATCCAAGAAAAGACACATGAAAATGTTGTTTCAAATACAAATGATAAAATCCGGCTGAAACGTCGATATATGCAATAAAACTGAACTTCTCCCCTTTCCAATATCTTACTCAGTATTTTAACGAGAAACAAATAGATGATTGAAAATGAAGTATTTAAGGTTATTTTCTGATCAAATTATGTGTTTGCATAATTTTTATCGTATATTTAATGAATTAATAGCAATAAACTGAAAATTCACAAAAACGTGGAAAAACAGCAAAATTTTGCCTAATTCGATGATATTTTGTTGATATCACATAAATGTAAAGGGGATGATAAACGTCAAAATATTGCTGAATTAGATGATTTTTAGTACGAAACAAAATGCAAGAAAACTTGCTTAAAATGCAATATTTTTCGAAAATCTGAGATTTGAAGGCCAAGTCACATATCGTGATACTACATGAAATAGTATCGAAATATTGGTAAAAATGAATATATTTACGTAATATCAAATTACACGAAAAATGTGAAAAATCATTATTATGCCAAATTTGAGGATTTTAACTTCGAATCATAAAGCGACGTTTCGTATTTTTTAGACCCTAGAAAAGACGTATAAAGATGTTGCTTCCAATACAAATGATAAAAATCAAGGTGTTTTCAATAAACTTAACTAAAATGTTCCTGATTTTTGGTTTATATTACCGATGGAAGATGTGCACGTCAAACCGTTCTAATCCGGCTGAAATGTCGATATATGCAATAAAAACAGAACTTCTCCCCTTTTAAATATCTTACACAGTATTTTAACGAGAAACAAATAGATGATTGAAAATGAAGTATTTAAGGTTATTTTCTGATAAATTATGTGTTTGCATAATTTTTCTCGTATATTTAATGAAATAATAACAATAAACTGATAATTCACAAAAACGTGGAAAAACGGCAAAATATTGCCTAATTCGATGATATTTTGCTTAAATCCCATAAAGGAAAAGGGGACGATAAAGGTCAAAATATTGCTAAATTCGATGATTTTTGTACAAAACAAAATGCAAGTAAACTTGCCTAAAAATGCAAAATTTGCGAAATTCTGAGATTTGAAGGCCAAATCACATATCGTGAGAAAACATGAAGTAGTATCAAAATATTGGTAAAACGAATATATATACGTAAAATCACACTACATGAATAACGTGAAAAAAGTCACTATATATATGAGGATTTTAACTTCAAATCATACAGCGAGGTTTCATATTATTTAGATCCAAGAAAAGACATATGAAAATGTTGTTTCAAATACAAATGATAAAATCCGGCTGAAACGTCGATATATGCAATAAAAACTGAACTTCTCCCCTTTCCAATATCTTACTCAGTATTTTAACGAGAAACAAATAGATGATTGAAAATGAAGTATTTAAGGTTATTTTCTGATCAAATTATGTGTTTGCATAATTTTTATCGTATATTTAATGAATTAATAGCAATAAACTGAAAATTCACAAAAACGTGAAAAAATAGCAAAATATTGCCTAATTCGATGATATTTTGTTTATATCACGTAAAGGAAAAGGGGATGATAAACGTCAAAATATTTCTGAACTCGATGATTATTAGTACGAAACAAAATGCAAGAAAACTTGCTTAAAATGCAATATTATGCGAAAATCTGAGATATGAAGGCCAAGTCACATATCGTGATACTACATGAAATAGTATCGAAATATTGGTAAAAATGAATATATATACGTAATATCAAACTACATGAAAAGCGTGAAAAAGTCATTATTATACCAATTTTGAGGATTTTAACTACGAATCATAGAGCGATGTTTCGTATTTTTTAGACCCTAGAAAAGACGTATAAGATGTTGCTTCCAATACAAATGATAAAAATCAATGTGTTTTCATTAAAATTAACTAAAATATTCCTGATTTTCGGTTTATATTACCGATGGAAGATGTACACGTCAAACCGTTCTAATTCGGCTGAAACGTCGGTATTTGCAATAAAAACGGAACTTCTCCCCTTTTAAATATCTTACTCAGTGTTTTAACGAGAAACAAATAGATGATTGAAAATGAAGTATTTAAGGTTATTTTCTGATGAATTATGTGTTTGCATAATTTTTAACGTATATATAATGAATTAATAACAATAAATTGAAAATTCACAAAAACGTGGAAAAACGGCCTAATTCGATTATATTTTGTTTAAATCACATAAAGGAAAAGGGGATGATAAAGGTCAAAATATTGCTAAATTCGGTGATTTTTAGTACAAAACAAAATGCAAGAAAACTTGCTTAAAAATGCAAAATTTGCTAAATTCTGAGATATGAAGGCCAAATCACATATCGTGAGAAAACATAAAGTAGTATCGAAATATTGGTAAAAACGAATATATTTACGTAAAATCACACCACATGAATAACGTGAAAAAAGTCACTATATTACCATATTTGAGGATTTTAACTTCAAATCATAGAGCGAGGTTTCGTATTATTTAGATCCAAGAAAAGACAAGACAATGTTGTTTCAAATACAAATGATAAAAATCAATGTTTTTTCATTAGAATGAAGTATGAATTTAAATGATTAAAATCAAAGTGTTTTCATCAGAATTAAATAAAATGTTTTCCGTTTATATTACCGATGGAAGATGTACCCGTGAAACCGCTCTAATCCGGCTGAAACGTCGATATATACAATAAAAACAGAACTTCTCCCCTTTCCAATATCTTCCTCAGTATTTTAACGAGAAACAAACAGTTGATTGAAAATGAAGTGTTTAAGGTTAATTTCTAATCAATTATATGTTTGCATCATTTTTATCGTATATTTAATGAATTAATAGCAATAAACTGAAAATTCACAAAAACGTGGAAAAAGAGCAAAATATTGCCTAATTCGATGATATTTTGTTTATATCACATAAAGGAAAAGGCGATGATAAACGTCAAAATATTGCTGAATTCGATGATTTTTAGTACGAAATAAAATGCAAGAAATTTTGCTTAAGAAGCAATATTATGCGAAAATCTGAGATTTGAAGGCCAAATCACAAATCGTGATACTACATGAAACAGTATCGAAATATTGGTAAAAATGAATATATTTACGTAATATCAAACTACATGAAAAACGTGAAAATGTCATTATTATGCCAAATTTTAAGGATTTTAACTTCGAATCATAGAGCGACGTTTCGTATTTTTTAGACCCTAGAAAAGACGTATAATTGAAAAGAAGTATTTAAGCTTATTTTCTGATCAATTATGTGTTTGCATAATTTTTCTCGTATATATAATGAAATAATAACAATAAACTGATAATTCACATTAACGTGGAAAAACGGCAAAATATTGCCTAATTCGATGATATTTTGTTTAAATCACAAAAAGGAAAAGGGGATGATAAAGGTCAAAATATTGCAAAATTCGATGATTTTTAGTACAAAACAAATTGCAAGAAAACTTGCTTAAAAATGCAAAATTTGCGAAATTCTGAGATTTGAAGCCCAAATCACATATCGTGAGAAAACATAAAGTAGTATCAAAATATTGGTAAAAACGAATATATTTACGTAAAATCACACTACATGAATAACGTGAAAAAAGTCACTATATTACCATATTTGAGGATTTTAACTTCAAATCATAGAGCGAGGTTTCGTATTATTTAGATGAAAGAAAAAGACATATGACAATGTTGTTTCAAATACAAGTGATAAAAATCAATGTGTTTTCATTAGAATTAACAAATATGTTCCTGATTTTCCGTTTATATTACCGATGGAAGATGTACACGTAAAACCGTTCTAATCCGGCTGAAACGTCGATATATGCAATAAAAACAGAACTTCTCCCCTTTTAAATATCTTACTCAGTATTTTAACGAGAAACAAATAGATGATTGAAAATGAAGTATTTAAGCTTATTTTCTGATCAATTATGTGTTTGCATAATTTTTCTCGTATATTTAATGAAATAATAGCAATAAACTGAAAATTCACAAAAACGTGAAAAAACGGCAAAATATTGCCTAATTCGATGATATTTTGTTTAAATCACATAAAGGAAAAGGGGATGATAATGGTCAAAATATTGCTAAATTCGATGATTTTTAGTACAAAACAAAATGCAAGTAAACTTGCTTAAAATGCAATATTATGCGAAAATCTGAGATTTGAAGGCCAATTCACATATCATGATACTACATGAAATAGTATCGAAATATTGGTAAAAATTAATATATTTACGTAATATCAAACTACATGAAAAACGTGAAAAAGTCATTATTATACCAAATTTGAGGATTTTAACTTCGAATCATAGAGCGACGTTTCGTATTTTTTAGACCCTAGAAAAGACGTATAAAGATGTTGCTTCCAATACAAATGATAAAAATCAATGTGTTTTCATTAAAATTAACTAAAATGTTTTTGATTTTCGGTTTATATTACCGATGGAAGATGTACACGTCAAACCGTTCTAATCCGGCTGAAACGTCGATATTTGCAATAAAAACAGAACTTCTCCCCTTTTCAATATCATACTCAGTATTTTAACGAGAAACAAATAGATGATTGAAAATGAAGTATTTAAGGTTATTTTCTGATCAATTATGTGTTTGCATAATTTTAACGTATATATAATGAATTAATAACAATAAACTGAAAATTCACAAAAACGTGGAAAAACGGCCTAATTCGATGATATTTTGTTTAAATCACATAAAGGAAAAGGGGATGATAAAGGTCAAAATATTGCTAAATTCGATGATTTTTAGAACATGCAAGAAAATGTATGCAAAAATGCAAAATGCAAGAAAACTTGCTTAAAAATGCAAAATTTGCGAAATTCTGAGATTTGAAGGCCAAATCACATATCGTGAAAAAACATAAAGTAGTATCAAAATATTGGTAAAAACGAATATATATACGTAAAATCACACTACATGAATAACGTGAAAAAAGTCACTATATTACCATATTTGAGGATTTTAACTTCAAATCATAGAGCGAGGTTTCGTATTTTTTAGATCAAAGAAAAAGACATATGACAATGTTGTTTCACATACAAATGATAAAAATCAATGTGTTTTCATTAGAAATAACTAAAATGTTCCTGATTTTCCGGTTATATTACCGATGGAAGATGTACACGTAAAACCGCTCTAATCCGGCTGAAACGTCGATATATGCAATAAAAACAGAAATTCTCCCTTTTCCAATATCTTACTCAGTATTTTAACGAGAAACAACTAGTTGATTGAAAATGAAGTGTTTAGGGTTATTTTCTAATCAATTATGTGCTTGCATCATTTTTATCGTATATTTAATGAATTAATAGCAATAAACTGAAAATTCACAAAAACGTAGAAAAAAGGCAAAATATTGCCTAATTCGATGATATTTTAGTAAAAAACAAAATGCAAGTAAACTTGCTTAAAAATGCAAAATTTGTGAAATTCTGAGATTTGAAGGCCAAATCACATATCGTGAGAAACATGAAGTAGTATCAAAATATTGGTAAAAACGTATATATATACATAAAATCACACTACATGAATAACGTGAAAAAAGTCACTATATTACCATATATGAGGATTTTAACTTCAAATCATAGAGCGAGGTTTCATATTATTTAGATCCAAGAAAAGACATGAAAATGTTGTTTCAAATACAAATGATAAAATCCGGCTAAAACGTCGATATATGCAATAAAAACAGAACTTCTCCCCTTTCCAATATCTTGCTCAGTATTTTAACGAAAAACAAAAAGTTGATTGAAAATGAAGTGTTTAAGGTTAATTTCTAATCAATTATGTGTTTGCATCTTTTTTATCGTATATTTAATGAATTAATAGCAATAAACTGAAAATTCACAAAAACGTGGAAAAACAGCAAAATATTGCCTAATTCGATGATATTTTGTTTATATCATGTAAAGGAAAAGGTGATGATAAACGTCAAAATATTGCTGAATTCGATGATTATTAGTACGAAACAAAATGCAAGAAAACTTGCTTAAAATGCAATATTATGCGAAAATCTAAGATTTGAAGGCCAAGTCACATATCGTGATACTACATGAAATAGTATGGAAATATTGGTAAAAATGAATATATTTACGTAATATCAAACTACATGAAAAACGTGAAAAAGTCATTATTATACCAAATTTGAGGATTTTAACTTCGAATCATAGAGCGACGTATCGTATTTTTTAGACCCTAGAAAAGACGTATAAAGATGTTGCTTCCAATACAAATGATAAAAATATATGAGTTTTCATTAAAATTAACTAAAATGTTCCTGATTTTCGGTTTATATTACCGATGAAAAATGTACACGACAAACCGTTCTAATCCGGCTGAAACGTCGATATTTGCAATAAAAACAGAACTTCTCCCCTTTTCAATATCTTACTCAGTATTTTAACGAGAAACAAATAGATGATTGAAAATGAAGTATTTAAGCTTATTTTCTGATCAATTATGTGTTTGCATAATTTTAACGTATATATAATGATTTAATAACAATAAACTGAAAATTCACAAAAACGTGGAAAAACGGCCTAATTCGTTGATATTTTGTTTAAAACACATAAAGGAAAAGGGGATGATAAGGGTCAAAATATTGCTAAATTCGATGATTTTTAGTACAAAACAAAATGCAAGAAAACTTGCTTATAAATGCAAAATTTGCGAAATTCTGAGATATGAAGGCCAAATAACATATCGTGAGAAAACATAAAGTAGTATCGAAATATTGGTAAAAACGAATATATTTACGTAAAATCACACTACATGAATAACGTGAAAAAGTCACTATATTACCATATTTGAGGATTTTAACTTCAAATCATAGAGCGAGGTTTCGTATTATTTAGATCCAAGAAAAGACAAGACAATGTTGTTTCAAATACAAATGATAAAAATCAATGTTTTTTCATTAGAATGAAGTATGAATTTAAATTATTAAAATCAAAGTGTTTTCATTAGAATTAAATAAAATGTTTTCCGTTTATATTACCGATGGAAGATGTACCCGTAAAACCGCTCTAGTCCGGCTGAAACGTCGATATATGCAATAAAAACAGAACTTCTCCCCTTTCCAATATCTATACTTTCCCCTTCTTCCAATATTTATAAATATTAAAAATATAAACTGATAATATAAACTGATAATTCACAAAAACGTGGAAAAACGGCAAAATATTGCTTAATTCGATGATATTTTGATTAAATCCCATAAAGGAAAAGGGGATGATAAAGGTCAAAATATTGCTAAATTCGATGATTTTTAGTACAAAACAAAATGCAAGTAAACTTGCCTAAAAATGCAAAATTTGCGAAATTCTGAGATTTGAAGGCCAAATCACATATCGTGAGAAAACATGAAGTAGTATCAAAATATTGGTAAAACGAATATATATACGTAAAATCACACTACATGAATAACGTGAAAAAAGTCACTATATTACCATATATGAGGCTTTTAACTTCAAATCATAGAGTGAGGTTTCATATTATTTAGATCCAAGAAAAGACATGAAAATGTTGTTTCAAATACAAATGATAAAATCCGGCTAAAACGTCGATATATGCAATAAAAACAGAACTTCTTCCCTTTCCAATATCTTACTCAGTATTTTAACGAGAAACAAATAGATGATTGAAAATGAAGTATTTAAGGTTATTTTCTGATCAAATTATGTGTTTGCATAATTTTTATCGTATATTTAATGAATTAATAGCAATAAACTGAAAATTCACAAAAACGTGAAAAAACAGCAAAATATTGCCTAATTCGATGATATTTTGTTTATATCACATAAAGGAAAATGGGATGATAAACGTCAAAATATTTCTGAACTCGATGATTATTAGTACGAAACAAAATGCAAGAAAACTTGCTTAAAATGCAATATTATGCGAAAATCTGAGATATGAAGGCCAAGTCACATATCGTGATACTACATGAAATAGTATCGAAATATTGGTAAAAATGAATATATTTACGTAATGTCAAACTACATGAAAAACGTGAAAAAGTCATTATTATACCAATTTTGAGGATTTTAACTACGAATCATAGAGCGATGTTTCGTATTTTTTAGACCCTACAAAAGACGTATAAGATGTTGCTTCCAATACAAATGATAAAAATCAATGTGTTTTCATTAAAATTAACTAAAATGTTCCTGATTTTCGGTTTATATTACCGATGGAAGATGTACACGTCAAACCGTTCTAATTCGGCTGAAACGTCGGTATTTGCAATAAAAACGGAACTTCTCCCCTTTTCAATATCTTACTCAGTGTTTTAACGAGAAACAAATAGATGATTGAAAATGAAGTATTTAAGGTTATTTTCTGATGAATTATGTGTTTGCATAATTTTTAACGTATATATAATGAATTAATAACAATAAACTGAAAATTCACAAAATCGTGGAAAAACGGCCTAATTCGATTATATTTTGTTTAAATCACATAAAGGAAAAGGGGATGATAAAGGTCAAAATATTGCTAAATTCGGTGATTTTTAGTACAAAACAAAATGCAAGAAAACTTGCTTAAAAATGCAAAATTTGCGAAATTCTGAGATTTGAAGGCCAAATCACACATCGTGAGAAAACATAAAGTAGTATCAAAATATTGGTAAAAACGTATATATATACATAAAATCACACTACATGAATAACGTGAAAAAAGTTACTATATTACCATATATGAGGCTTTTAACTTCAAATCATAGAGCGAGGTTTCATATTATTTAGATCCAAGAAAAGACATGAAAATGTTGTTTCAAATACAAATGATAAAATCCGGCTAAAACGTCGATATATGCAATAAAAACAGAACTTCTTCCCTTTCCAATATCTTACTCAGTATTTTAACGAGAAACAAATAGTTGATTGAAAATGAAGTGTTTAAGGTTAATTTCTAATCAATTATGTGTTTGCATCATTTTTATCGTATATTTAATGAATTAATAGCAATAAACTGAAAATTCACAAAAACGTGGAAAAACGGCCTAATTCGATGATATTTTGTTTAAATCACATAAAGGAAAAGGGGATGATAAAGGTCAAAATATTGCTAAATTCTATGATTTTTAGTACAAAACAAAATGCAAGAAAACTTGCTTAAAAATGCAAAATTTGCTAAATTCTGAGATATGAAGGCCAAATCACATATCGTGAGAAAACATAAAGTAGTATCGAAATATTGGTAAAAACGAATATATTTACGTAAAATCACACTACATGAATAACGTGAAAAAAGTCACTATATTACCATATTTGAGGATTTTAACTTCAAATCATAGAGCGCGGTTTCGTATTATTTAGATCCAAGAAAAGACAAGACAATGTTGTTTCAAATACAAATGATAAAAATCAATGTTTTTTCATTAGAATGAAGTATGAATTTAAATGATTAAAATCAAAGTGTTTTCATTAGAATTAAATAAAATGTTTTCCGTTTATATTACCGATGGAAGATGTACCCGTGAAACCGCTCTAATCCGGCTGAAACAACGACTTCTCCCCTTTCCAATATCTTCCTCAGTATTTTAACGAGAAACAAACAGTTGATTGAAAATGAAGTGTTTAAGGTTAATTTCTAATCAATTATATGTTTGCATCATTTTTATCGTATATTTAATGAATTAATAGCAATAAACTGAAAATTCACAAAAACGTGGAAAAATTGCAAAATATTGCCTAATTCGATGATATTTTGTTTATATCACATAAAGGAAAAGGCGATGATAAACGTCAAAATATTGCTGAATTCGATGATTTTTAGTACGAAATAAAATGCAAGAAATTTTGCTTAAGAAGCAATATTATGCGAAAATCTGAGATTTGAAGGCCAAATCACAAATCGTGATACTACATGAAATAGTATCGAAATATTGGTAAAAATGAATATATTTACGTAATATCAAACTACATGAAAAACGTGAAAAAGTCATTATTATGCCAAATTTTAAGGATTTTAACTTCGAATCATAGAGCGACGTTTCGTATTTTTTAGACCCTAGAAAAGACGTATAATTGAAAAGAAGTATTTAAGCTTATTTTCTGATCAATTATGTGTTTGCATAATTTTTCTCGTATATTTAATGAAATAATAACAATAAACTGATAATTCACAAAAACGTGGAAAAACGGCAAAATATTGCCTAATTCGATGATATTTTGTTTAAATCACAAAAAGGAAAAGGGGATGATAAAGGTCAAAATACTGCTAAATTCGATGATTTTTAGTACAAAACAAATTGCAAGAAAACTTGCTTAAAAATGTAAAATTTGCGAAATTCTGAGATTTGAAGGCCAAAACACATATCGTGAGAAAACATAAAGTAGTATCAAAATATTGGTAAAAACGAATATATATACGTAAAATCACACTACATGAATAACGTGAAAAAAGTCACTATATTACCATATTTGAGGATTTTAACTTCAAATCATAGAGCGAGGTTTCGTATTATTTAAATCAAAGAAGAAGACATATGACAATGTTGTTTCAAATACAAGTGATAAAAATCAATGTGTTTTCATTAGAATTAACTAAAATGTTCCTGATTTTCCGTTTATATTACCGATGGAAGATGTACACGTAAAACCGTTCTAATCCGGCTGAAACGTCGATATATGCAGTAAAAACAGAACTTCTCCCCTTTTAAATATCTTAGTATTTTAACGAGAAACAAATAGATGATTGAAAATGAAGTATTTTAGCTTATTTTCTGATCAATTATGTGTTTGCATAATTTTTCTCGTATATTTAATGAATTAATAGCAATAAACTGAAAATTCACAAAAACGTGAAAAAACTTCAAAATATTGCCTAATTCGATGATATTTTGTTTAAATCACATAAAGGAAAAGGGGATGATAAAGGTCAAAATATTGCTAAATTCGATGATTTTTAGTACAAAACAAAATGCAAGTAAACTTGCTTAAAAATGCAAAATTTGCGAAATTCTGAGATTTGAAGACCAAATCACATATCGTGAGAAAACATGAAGTAGTATCAAAATATTGGTAAAAACGTATATATATATATATATAATCACACTACATGTATAACGTGAAAAAAGTCACTATATTACCATATATGAGGAGTTTAACTTCAAATCATAGAGCGAGGTTTCATATTATTTAGAACAAGAAAAGACATATGAAAATGTTGTTTCAAATACAAATGATAAAATCCGGCTGAAACGTCGATATATGCAATAAAAACAGAACTTCTCACCTTTCCAATATCTTACTCAGAATTTAAAGAAAAACAAATTGTTGATTGAAAATGAAGTGTTTAAGGTTATTTTCCTAATCAATTATGTGTTTGCATTATTTTTATCGTATATTTAATGAATTAATAGCAATACTCTGAAAATTCACAAAAAACGTGGAAAAACAGGAAAATATTGCCGATTTCGATGATATTTTGTTTATATCATATAAAGGAAAAGGGGATGATAAACGTCAAAATATTGCTGAATTCGATGATTATTAGTACGAAACAAAATGCAAGAAAACTTGCTTAAAATGCAATATTATGCGAAAATCTGAGATTTGAAGGCCAAGTCACATATCGTGATACTACATGAAATAGTATCGAAATATTGGTAAAAATGAATATATTTACGTAATATCAAACTACATGAAAAACGTGAAAAATCATTATTATGCCAAATTTGAGGATTTTAACTTCGAATCATAAAGCGACGTTTCGTATTTTTTGACCCTAGAAAAGACGTATAAAGATGTTGCTTCCAATACAAATGATAAAAATCAATGTGTTTTCAATAAACTCAAATAAAATGTTCCTGATTTTCGGTTTATATTACTGATGGAAGATGTACACGTAAAACCGCTCTAATCCGGCTGAAACGTCGATATATGCAATAAAAACAGAACTTCTCCCCTTTCCGATATCTTACTCAGTATTTTAACGAGAAACAAACAGTTGATTGAAAATGAAGTGTTTAAGGTTAATTTCTAATCAATTATGTGTTTGCATCATTTTTATCGTATATATATTGAATTAATAGCAATAAACTGAAAATTCACAAAAACATGGGAAAACAGCAAAATATTGCCTAATTCGATGATATTTTGTTTAAATCAAATAAAGGAAAAGGGGATGATAAACGTCAAAATATTGCTGAATTCGATGATTTTTAGTACGAAACAAAATGCAAGAAATTTTGCTTAAGATGCAATATTATGCGAAAATCTGAGATTTGAAGGCCAAATCACATATCGTGAGAAAACATGAAGTAGTATCAAAGTATTGGTAAAAACGAATATATATACATAATATCACACTACATGAATAACGTGAAAAAAGTCACTATATTACCATATATGAGGATTTTAACTTCAAATCATAGAGCGAGGTTTCATATTATTTAGATCCAAGAAAAGACATGAAAATGTTGTTTCAAATACAAATGATGAAATCCGGCTGAAACGTCGATATATGCAATAAAAACAGAACTTTTCCCCTTTCCAATATCTTACTCTGTATTTTAACGAGAAACAAATAGTTGATTGTAAATGAAGTGTTTAAGGTTAATTTCTAATCAATTATGTGTTTGCATCATTTTTATCGTATATTTAATGAATTAATAGCAATAAACTGAAAATTCACAAAAACGTGGAAAAACAGCAAAATATTGCCAAACTCGATGATATTTTGTTTATATCACATAAAGCAAAAGGGTATGATAAACGTCAAAATATTGCTGAATTCGATGATTTTTAGTACGAAACAAAATGCAAGAAAACTTGCTTAAAATGCAATATTATGCGAAAATCTGAGATTTGAATGTCAAGTGACATATCGTGATACTACATGAAATAGTATCGAAATATTGGTAAGAATGAATATATATACGTAATATCAAACTACATGAAAAACATGAAAAATCATTATTATGCCAAATTTGAGGATTTTAACTTTGAATCATAGAGCGACGTTTCGTATTTTTTAGACCCTAGAAAAGACGTATAAAGATGTTGCTTCCAATACAAATGATAAAAATCAATGTGTTTTCAATAAACTTAACTAAAATGTTCCTGATTTTCGGTTTATATTACTGATGGAAGATGTACACGTAAAACCGCTCTAATCCGGCTGAAACGTCGATATATGCAATAAAAACAGAACTTCTCACCTTTCCAATATCTTACTCAGAATTTAAAGAAAAACAAATTGTTGATTGAAAATGAAGTGTTTAAGGTTATTTTCCTAATCAATTATGTGTTTGCATTATTTTTATCGTATATTTAATGAATTAATAGCAATACTCTGAAAATTCACAAAAAACGTGGAAAAACAGGAAAATATTGCCGATTTCGATGATATTTTGTTTATATCATATAAAGGAAAAGGGGATGATAAACGTCAAAATATTGCTGAATTCGATGATTATTAGTACGAAACAAAATGCAAGAAAACTTGCTTAAAATGCAATATTATGCGAAAATCTGAGATTTGAAGGCCAAGTCACATATCGTGATACTACATGAAATAGTATCGAAATATTGGTAAAAATGAATATATTTACGTAATATCAAACTACATGAAAAACGTGAAAAATCATTATTATGCCAAATTTGAGGATTTTAACTTCGAATCATAAAGCGACGTTTCGTATTTTTTGACCCTAGAAAAGACGTATAAAGATGTTGCTTCCAATACAAATGATAAAAATCAATGTGTTTTCAATAAACTCAAATAAAATGTTCCTGATTTTCGGTTTATATTACTGATGGAAGATGTACACGTAAAACCGCTCTAATCCGGCTGAAACGTCGATATATGCAATAAAAACAGAACTTCTCCCCTTTCCGATATCTTACTCAGTATTTTAACGAGAAACAAACAGTTGATTGAAAATGAAGTGTTTAAGGTTAATTTCTAATCAATTATGTGTTTGCATCATTTTTATCGTATATATATTGAATTAATAGCAATAAACTGAAAATTCACAAAAACATGGGAAAACAGCAAAATATTGCCTAATTCGATGATATTTTGTTTAAATCAAATAAAGGAAAAGGGGATGATAAACGTCAAAATATTGCTGAATTCGATGATTTTTAGTACGAAACAAAATGCAAGAAATTTTGCTTAAGATGCAATATTATGCGAAAATCTGAGATTTGAAGGCCAAATCACATATCGTGAGAAAACATGAAGTAGTATCAAAGTATTGGTAAAAACGAATATATATACATAATATCACACTACATGAATAACGTGAAAAAAGTCACTATATTACCATATATGAGGATTTTAACTTCAAATCATAGAGCGAGGTTTCATATTATTTAGATCCAAGAAAAGACATGAAAATGTTGTTTCAAATACAAATGATGAAATCCGGCTGAAACGTCGATATATGCAATAAAAACAGAACTTTTCCCCTTTCCAATATCTTACTCTGTATTTTAACGAGAAACAAATAGTTGATTGTAAATGAAGTGTTTAAGGTTAATTTCTAATCAATTATGTGTTTGCATCATTTTTATCGTATATTTAATGAATTAATAGCAATAAACAGAAAATTCACAAAAACGTGGAAAAACAGCAAAATATTGCCAAACTCGATGATATTTTGTTTATATCACATAAAGCAAAAGGGTATGATAAACGTCAAAATATTGCTGAATTCGATGATTTTTAGTACGAAACAAAATGCAAGAAAACTTGCTTAAAATGCAATATTATGCGAAAATCTGAGATTTGAAGGTCAAGTGACATATCGTGATACTACATGAAATAGTATCGAAATATTGGTAAGCATGAATATATATACGTAATATCAAACTACATGAAAAACATGAAAAATCATTATTATGCCAAATTTGAGGATTTTAACTTTGAATCATAGAGCGACGTTTCGTATTTTTTAGACCCTAGAAAAGACGTATAAAGATGTTGCTTCCAATACAAATGATAAAAATCAATGTGTTTTCAATAAACTTAACTAAAATGTTCCTGATTTTCGGTTTATATTACCGATGGAAGATGTACATGTCAAACCGTTCTAATCCGGCTGAAACGTCGATATATGCAATAAAAACAGAACTTCTCCCCTTTTAAATATCTTGCTCAGTATTTTAACGAGAAACAAATAGATGATTGAAAATGAAGTATTTAAGCTTATTTTCTGATCAATTATGTGTTTGCATAATTTTTCTCGTATATTTAATGAAACAATAACAATAAACTGATAATTCACAAAACCGTGGAAAAATGGCAAAATATTGCCTAATTCGATGATATTTTGTTTAAATCACATAAAGGAAAAGGGGATGATAAAGGTCAAAATACTGCTAAATTCGATGATTTTTAGTACAAAACAAAATGCAAGAAAACTTGCAAAAAAATGCAAAATTTGCGAAATTCTGAGATTTGAAGGCCGAATCACATATCGAGAGAAAACATGAAGTAGTATCAAATTATTGGTAAAAACGAATATATATATACGTAAAGTCACACTACATGAATAACGTGAAAAAAGTCACTATATTACCATATTTGAGGATTTTAACTTCAAATCATAGAGCGAGGTTTCGTTTTATTTATATTCAAGAAAAGACATGAAAATGTTGTTTCAAATACAAATGATAAAATCCGGCTGAAACGTCGATATATGCAATAAAAACAGAACTTCTCCCCTTTCCAGTATTTTACTCAGTATTTTAACGAGAAACAAATAGTTGATTGAAAATGAAGTGTTTAAGCTTATTTTCTGATCAATTATGTGTTTGCATAATTTTAACGTATATATAATGATTTAATAACAATAAACTGAAAATTCACAAAAACGTGGAAAAACGGCCTAATTCGATGATATTTTGTTTTAATCACATAAAGGAAAAGGGGATGATAAAGGTCAAAATATTGCTAAATTCGATGATTTTTAGTACAAAACAAAATGCAAGAAAACTTGCTTAAAAATGCAAAATTTGCGAAATTCTGAGATATGAAGGCCAAATCACATATCGTGAGAAAACATGAAGTAGTATCGAAATATTGGTAAAAACGAATATATTTACGTAAAATCACACTACATGAATAACGTGAAAAAAGTCACTATATTACCATATTTGAGGATTTTAACTTCAAATCATAGAGCGAGGTTTCGTATTATTTAGATCCAAGAAAAGACAAGACAATGTTGTTTCAAATACAAATGATAAAAATCAATGTTTTTTCATTAGAATGAAGTATGAATTTAAATTATTAAAATCAAAGTGTTTTCATTCGAATTAAATAAAATGTTTTCCGTTTATATTACCGATGGAAGATGTACCCGTAAAACCGCTCTTGTCCGGCTGAAACGTCGAAATATGCAATAAAAACAGAACTTCTCCCCTTTCCAATATCTTTACTTTCCCCTTCTTCCAATATTTATAAATATTATAAATATAAACTGATAATATAAACTGATAATTCACAAAAACGTGGAAAAACGGCAAAATATTGCTTAATTCGATGATATTTTGCTTAAATCCCATAAAGGAAAAGGGGATGATAAAGGTCAAAATATTGCTAAATTCGATGATTTTTAGTACAAAACAAAATGCAAGTAAACTTGCCTAAAAATGCAAAATTTGCGAAATTCTGAGATTTAAAGGCCAAATCACATATCGTGAGAAAACATGAAGTA
Source organism: Procambarus clarkii (assembly GCF_040958095.1). Lineage (NCBI taxonomy): Eukaryota > Metazoa > Arthropoda > Malacostraca > Decapoda > Cambaridae > Procambarus > Procambarus clarkii. The sequence continues at coordinate 41,704,937 of NC_091162.1, read as the reverse complement.
GTATCAAAATATTGGTAAAAACGTATATATATACATAAAATCACACTACATGTATAACGTGAAAAAAGTCACTATATTACCATATATGAGGAGTTTAACTTCAAATCATAGAGCGAGGTTTCATATTATTTAGATCCAAGAAAAGACATATGAAAATGTTGTTTCAAATACAAATGATAAAATCCGGCTGAAACGTCAATATATGCAATAAAAACAGAACTTCTCCCCTTTCCAATATCTTACTCAGAATTTTAACGAAAAACAAATTGTTGATTGAAAATGAAGTGTTTAAGGTTATTTTCCTAATCAATTATGTGTTTGCATCATTTTTATCGTATATATTTAATGAATTAATAGCAATAAACTGAAAATTCACAAAAAACGTGGAAAAACAGGAAAATATTGCCGATTTCGATGATATTTTGTTTATATCATATAAAGGAAAAGGGGATGATAAACGTCAAAATATTGCTGAATTCGATGATTATTAGTACGAAACAAAATGCAAGAAAACTTGCTTAAAATGCAATATTATGCGAAAATCTGAGATTTGAAGGTCAAGTGACATATCGTGATACTACATGAAATAGTATCGAAATATTGGTAAGCATGAATATATATACGTAATATCAAACTACATGAAAAACATGAAAAATCATTATTATGCCAAATTTGAGGATTTTAACTTTGAATCATAGAGCGACGTTTCGTATTTTTTAGACCCTAGAAAAGACGTATAAAGATGTTGCTTCCAATACAAATGATAAAAATCAATGTGTTTTCAATAAACTTAACTAAAATGTTCCTGATTTTCGGTTTATATTACCGATGGAAGATGTACATGTCAAACCGTTCTAATCCGGCTGAAACGTCGATATATGCAATAAAAACAGAACTTCTCCCCTTTTAAATATCTTGCTCAGTATTTTAACGAGAAACAAATAGATGATTGAAAATGAAGTATTTAAGCTTATTTTCTGATCAATTATGTGTTTGCATAATTTTTCTCGTATATTTAATGAAACAATAACAATAAACTGATAATTCACAAAACCGTGGAAAAATGGCAAAATATTGCCTAATTCGATGATATTTTGTTTAAATCACATAAAGGAAAAGGGGATGATAAAGGTCAAAATACTGCTAAATTCGATGATTTTTAGTACAAAACAAAATGCAAGAAAACTTGCAAAAAAATGCAAAATTTGCGAAATTCTGAGATTTGAAGGCCGAATCACATATCGAGAGAAAACATGAAGTAGTATCAAATTATTGGTAAAAACGAATATATATATACGTAAAGTCACACTACATGAATAACGTGAAAAAAGTCACTATATTACCATATTTGAGGATTTTAACTTCAAATCATAGAGCGAGGTTTCGTTTTATTTATATTCAAGAAAAGACATGAAAATGTTGTTTCAAATACAAATGATAAAATCCGGCTGAAACGTCGATATATGCAATAAAAACAGAACTTCTCCCCTTTCCAGTATTTTACTCAGTATTTTAACGAGAAACAAATAGTTGATTGAAAATGAAGTGTTTAAGCTTATTTTCTGATCAATTATGTGTTTGCATAATTTTAACGTATATATAATGATTTAATAACAATAAACTGAAAATTCACAAAAACGTGGAAAAACGGCCTAATTCGATGATATTTTGTTTTAATCACATAAAGGAAAAGGGGATGATAAAGGTCAAAATATTGCTAAATTCGATGATTTTTAGTACAAAACAAAATGCAAGAAAACTTGCTTAAAAATGCAAAATTTGCGAAATTCTGAGATATGAAGGCCAAATCACATATCGTGAGAAAACATGAAGTAGTATCGAAATATTGGTAAAAACGAATATATTTACGTAAAATCACACTACATGAATAACGTGAAAAAAGTCACTATATTACCATATTTGAGGATTTTAACTTCAAATCATAGAGCGAGGTTTCGTATTATTTAGATCCAAGAAAAGACAAGACAATGTTGTTTCAAATACAAATGATAAAAATCAATGTTTTTTCATTAGAATGAAGTATGAATTTAAATTATTAAAATCAAAGTGTTTTCATTCGAATTAAATAAAATGTTTTCCGTTTATATTACCGATGGAAGATGTACCCGTAAAACCGCTCTTGTCCGGCTGAAACGTCGATATATGCAATAAAAACAGAACTTCTCCCCTTTCCAATATCTTTACTTTCCCCTTCTTCCAATATTTATAAATATTATAAATATAAACTGATAATATAAACTGATAATTCACAAAAACGTGGAAAAACGGCAAAATATTGCTTAATTCGATGATATTTTGCTTAAATCCCATAAAGGAAAAGGGGATGATAAAGGTCAAAATATTGCTAAATTCGATGATTTTTAGTACAAAACAAAATGCAAGTAAACTTGCCTAAAAATGCAAAATTTGCGAAATTCTGAGATTTAAAGGCCAAATCACATATCGTGAGAAAACATGAAGTAGTATCAAAATATTGGTAAAAACGTATATATATACATAAAATCACACTACATGTATAACGTGAAAAAAGTCACTATATTACCATATATGAGGAGTTTAACTTCAAATCATAGAGCGAGGTTTCATATTATTTAGATCCAAGAAAAGACATATGAAAATGTTGTTTCAAATACAAATGATAAAATCCGGCTGAAACGTCGATATATGCAATAAAAACAGAACTTCTCCCCTTTCCAATATCTTACTCAGAATTTTAACGAAAAACAAATTGTTGATTGAAAATGAAGTGTTTAAGGTTATTTTCCTAATCAATTATGTGTTTGCATCATTTTTATCGTATATATTTAATGAATTAATAGCAATAAACTGAAAATTCACAAAAAACGTGGAAAAACAGGAAAATATTGCCGATTTCGATGATATTTTGTTTATATCATATAAAGGAAAAGGGGATGATAAACGTCAAAATATTGCTGAATTCGATGATTATTAGTACGAAACAAAATGCAAGAAAACTTGCTTAAAATGCAATATTATGCGAAAATCTGAGATTTGAAGGCCAAGTCACATATCGTGATACTACATGAAATAGTATCGAAATATTGGTAAAAATGAATATATTTACGTAATATCAAACTACATGAAAAACGTGAAAAAGTCATTATTATACCAAATTTGAGGATTTTAACTTCGAATCATAGAGCGACGTTTCGTATTTTTTAGACCCTAGAAAAGACGTATAAAGATGTTGCTTCCAATACAAATGATAAAAATCAATGTGTTTTCATTAAAATTAACTAAAATGTTTTTGATTTTCGGTTTATATTACCGATGGAAGATGTACACGCCAAACCGTTCTAATCCGGCTGAAACGTCGATATTTGCAATAAAAACAGAACTTCTCCCCTTTTCAATATCTTACTCAGTATTTTAACGAGAAACAAATAGATGATTGAAAATGAAGTATTTAAGGTTATTTTCTGATCAATTATGTGTTTGCATAATTTTAACGTATATATAATGAATTAATAACAATAAACTGAAAATTCACAAAAACGTGGAAAAACGGCCTAATTCGATGATATTTTGTTTAAATCACATGAAGGAAAAGGGGATGATAAAGGTCAAAATATTGCAAAATTCGATGATTTTTAGAACAAAATAAAATGCAAGAAAACTTGCTTAAAAATGCAAAATTTGCGAAATTCTGAGATTTGAAGGCCAAATCACATATCGTGAGAAAACATAAAGTAGTATCAAAATATTGGTAAAAACGAATATATATACGTAAAATCACACTACATGAATAACGTGAAAAAAGTCACTATATTACCATATTTGAGGATTTTAACTTCAAATCATAGAGCGAGGTTTCGTATTATTTAGATCAAAGAAAAGACAAGACAATGTTGTTTCAAATGCAAATGATAAAAATCAATGTTTTTTCATTTGAATGAAGTATGAATTTAAATGATTAAAATCAAAGTGTTTTCATTAGAATTAAATAAAATGTTTTCCGTTTATATTACCCATGGAAGATGTACCCGTAAAACCGCTCTAATCCGGCTGAAACGTCGATATATGCAATAAAAACAGAACTTCTCCCCTTTCCAATATCTTCCTCAGTATTTTAACGAGAAACAAACAGTTGATTGAAAATGAAGTGTTTAAGGTTAATTTCTAATCAATTATATGTTTGCATCATTTTTGTCGTATATATAATGAATTAATAGCAATAAACTGATAATTCACAAAAACGTTGAAAAACGGCAAAATATTGCCTAATGCGATGATATTTTGTTTAAATCACATAAAGGAAAAGTGAATGATAAAGGTTAAAATATTGCTAAATTCAATGATTTTTAGTACAAAACAAAATGCAAGAAAACTTGCTTAAAAATGTAAAATTTGCGAAATTATGATATTTGAAGGCCAAATCACATATCGTGAGGAAACATAAAGTAGTATCAAAATATTGGTAAAAACGAATATATATATGTAAAATAACACTACATGAATAACGTGAAAAAAGTCACTATATTACCATATTTGAGGATTTTAACTTCAAATCATAGAGCGAGGTTTCGAATTATTTAGATCAAAGAAAAAGACATATGACAATGTTGTTTCAAATACAAATGATAAAAATCAATGTGTTTTCATTAGAATTAACTAAAATGTTCCTGATTTTCCGTTTATATTACCGATTGAAGATGTACACGTAAAACCGCTCTAATCCGGCTGAAACGTCGATATATGCAATAAAAACAGAACTTCTCCCTTTTCCAATATCTTACTCAGTATTTTAACGAGAAACAAATAGTTGATTGAAAATGAAGTGTTTAAGGTTAATTTCTAATCAATTATATGTTTGCATCATTTTTATCGTATATTTAATGAATTAATAGCAATAAACTGAAAATTCACAAAAACGTGGAAAAAGAGCAAAATATTGCCTAATTCGATGATATTTTGTATATATCACATAAAGGAAAAGGGGATGATAAACGTCAAAATATTGCTGAATTCGATGATTTTTAGTACGAAACAAAATGCAAGAAATTTTGCTTAAGAAGCAATATTATACGAAAATCTGAGATTTGAAGGCCAAATCACAAATCGTGATACTACATGAAATAGTATCGAAATATTGGTAAAAATGAATATATTTACGTAATATCAAACTACATGAAAAACATGAAAAATCATTATTATGCCAAATTTGAGGATTTTAACTTCGAATCATAAAGCGACGTTTCGTATTTTTGACCCTAGAAAAGACGTATAAAGATGTTGCTTCCAATACATATGATAAAAATCAATGTGTTTTCAATAAACTCAAATAAAATGTTCCTGATTTTCGGTTTATATTACTGATGGAAGATGTACACGTAAAACCGCTCTAATCCGGCTGAAACGTCGATATATGCAATAAAAACAGAACTTCTCCCCTTTCCAATATCTTACTCAGTATTTTAACGAGAAACAAATAGTTGATTGAAAATGAAGTGTTTAAGGTTAATTTCTAATCAATTATGTGTTTGCATCATTTTTATCGTATATATACTGAATTAATAGCAATAAACTGAAAATTCACAAAAACATGGGAAAACAGCAAAATATTGCCTAATTCGATGATATTTTGTTTATATCAAATAAAGGAAAAGGGGATGATAAACGTCAAAATATTGCTGAATTCGATGATTTTTAGTACGAAACAAAATGCAAGAAAACTTGCTTAAAATGCAATATTATGCGAAAATCTGAGATTTGAAGGTCAAGTCACATATCGTGATACTACATGAAATAGTATCGAAATATTGGTAAGAATGAATATATATACGTAATATCAAACTACATGAAAAACATGAAAAATCATTATTATGCCAAATTTGAGGATTTTAACTTTGAATCATAGAGCGACGTTTCGTATTTTTTAGACCCTAGAAAAGACGTATAAAGATGTTGCTTCCAATACAAATGATAAAAATCAATGTGTTTTCAATAAACTTAACTAAAATGTTCCTGATTTTCGGTTTATATTACCGATGGAAGATGTACATGTCAAACCGTTCTAATCCGGCTGAAACGTCGATATATGCAATATAAACAGAACTTCTCCCCTTTTAAATATCTTGCTCAGTATTTTAACGAGAAACAAATAGATGATTGAAAATGAAGTATTTAAGCTTATTTAATGAATTATTAGCAATAAACTGAAAATTCACAAAAACGTGGAAAAACAGCAAAATATTGCCTAACTCGATGATATTTTGTTTATATCACATAAAGGAAAAGGGTATGATAAACGTCAAAATATTGCTGAATTCGATGATTTTTAGTACGAAACAAAATGCAAGAAAACTTGCTTAAAATGCAATATTATGCGAAAATCTGAGATTTGAAGGCCAAGTCACGTATCGTGATACTACATGAAATAGTATCGAAATATTGGTAAAAATGAATATATTTACGTAATATCAAACTACATGAAAAACGTGAAAGTCATTATTATACCAAATTTGAGGATTTTAACTTCGAATCAAAGAGCGACGTTTCGTATTTTTTATACCCTTGAAAAGACGTATGAAGATGTTGCTTCCAATACAAATGATAAAAATCAATGTGTTTTCATTAAAATTAACTAAAATGTTCCTGATTTTCGGTTTATATTACCGATGGCAGATGTACACGTAAAACCGGTCTAATCCGGCTGAAAAGTCGATATTTGCAATAAAAACAGAACTTCTCCCCTTTTCAATATCTTACTCAGTATTTTAACGAGAAACAAATAGATGATTGAAAATGAAGTATTAAGGTTTTTTCTGATAAATTATGTGTTTGCGTAATTTTTAACGTATATTTAATGAATTATTAACAATAACCTGAAAAATCACAAAAACGTGGAAAAACGGCCTAATTCGATGATATTTTGTTTAAATCACATAAAGGAAAAGAGGATGATAAAGGTCAAAATATTGCTAAATACGATGATTTTTAGTACAAAACAAAATGCAAGAAAACTTGCTTAGAAATGCAAAATTTGCGAAATTCTGAGATATGAAGGCCAAATCACATATCGTGAGAAAATATGAAGTAGAATCGAAATATTGGTAAAAACGAATATAAATACGTGGCCTTCAAATGGTCAAAATATTGCTAAATTCGATGATTTTTAGTACAAAACAAAATGCAAGAAAACTTGCTTAAAAATGCAAAATTTGCGAAATTCTGAGGTTTGAAGGCCAAATCACATATCGAGAGAAAACATGAAGTAGTATCAAATTATTGGTATAAACGAATATATATATATATACGTAAAGTCACACTACATGCATAACGTGAAAAAAGTCACTATATTACTATATTTGAGGATTTTAACTTCAAATCATAGAGCGAGGTTTCGTATTACTTATATTCAAGAAAAGACATGAAAATGTTGTTTCAAATACAAATGATAAAATCCGGCTAAAGCGTCGATATATGCAATAAAAACAGAACTTCTCCCCTTTCTAGTATCTTACTCAGTATTTTAACGAGAAACAAATAGTTGATTGAAAATGAAGTGTTTAAGGTTAATTTCTAATCAATTATGTGTTTGCATCATTTTTATCGTATATTTAATTAATTAATAGCAATAAACTGAAAATTCACAAAAACCTGGAAAAACAACAAAATATTGCCTAATTCGATGATATTTTGTTTATATCACATAAATGAAAAGGTGATGATAAACGTCAAAATATTACTGACATTTTATATCGAAAATATGTCAATAACTGCTAGCAGCGATAGGTCACATTTTGCCCAAACCCCCCCTGCAGTTTTCAAAATATTCCAAAGATCCCAAATTTGACGCTTGAGCCATATTTTGAAGCCAAATTCGAGCTCTCTGCACGTATTCGCCGTTTGAAATTACGACTTTTTATACCGAAAATATGCCAATTACTTTGAGCGGCGATGGGTCACATTTTGCCAAAACCCCGCCATGCTGTTTACAAAGTATCGCAAACATTCCAAATTCGACGCTTGAGCCGAATTTTGGAGCAAAACTGTGGATCTCTGCACGTATTAGCTGTTTGAAATTTTTACTTTTTTACCGAAATAATGCCAATTACTGTGAGAGGCGAAGTGTCATATTTTGCCCAAAACCCCCTGTAGTTTTCAAAATATCCCAAACATCCAAAATTCCACCCTTGAGCCATATTTTAGAGGCAAATTCTGGCTCTCTGCACGTATTCGCAGTTTAAATTATGACATTTTATACCGAAAATATGCCAATTACTGAGAACGGCGATGGATCACATTTTGCCCAAACCCTTCTTGCAGTTTTCAAAATATCCAAAACATCCCAAATTCCACGCTTCACCCATATTTTGGAGCCAAATTCTGGCTCTCTGCATGTATTCGCAGTTTGAAATTACGAGATTTTATACCAAAAATATTCCAATTACTGCAAGTAGCGATAGATCACATTCTGCCCACACCCTCCCTGCAGTTTTCAAAATATCCCAAACATCACAAATTCGACGCTTGAGCTATATTTTAGAGCCAAATTCAGGCTCTCTGCACGTATTCGCAGTTCAAAATTATGAATTTTTATACCAAAAATATGCCAATTACTGAAAGCGGCGATGGATCAAATTTTGCCCACACCCTCCCTGCAGTTTCCAAAATTTCCCAAATACCCCAAATTCAACGCTTGACCCATATTTTAGAGCCAAATTCTGGCTACCTGCACGTATTCGCAGTTTGAAATTACGACTTTTTATACCGAAAATATGCCAATTACTGAGAGCGGAGATGGATCACATTTTGCCCTAACCCTCCCTGCAGATTTTAAAATATCCCAAACATCCAAAATTTGACCCTTGAGAATTATTTTGGAGCCAAATTCTGCTTCTCTGCACGTATTCGTTGTTTGAAATTACGAATTTTTATCCCAAACATCTCAAATTTGACGCTTGAAAATATGCTAATTCTTGAAAGCAGCGATGGGTCACATTTTGCCCAAACCCTCCGGCAGTTTGCAAAATATCCCAAACATCCAAATTTTGACTTTTGAGCCATATTTTAGAGCCAAAATGTGGCTCTCTGCTCGTATTCGCAGTTTTAAATTACGACTTTTTATACCGAAAACATGAAAATTACTGAAAGCGGCGATGGATCACATTTTACCCAAACCCTCCCTGCAGTTTTCAAAATATCCCAAACATCCGAAATTCGAAGATTGAGCCATATTTTGGAGCCAAATTTGGGCGCTCTGCACGTATTCGCAGTTTGAAATTATTTCATTTTTTATGAAAATATGCCAATTACTGAGAGCGACGATGGGTCACATTTTGCCCAAACCCCCCTGCAGTTATCAAAATATCCCAAACATCCCAAATTCGACACTTGAGCTATATTTTGGAGCCAAATTCTCTTTCTCTGCACGTATTCGCAGTTTGAAATTGGGACATTTTATATCGAAAATATACCAATTACTGAGTGCGGCGATGGATCGTATTTTGCCCACGTCCTCCCTGCAGTTTTCAAAATATCCCAAACATCCCAAATTCGACCTTCAGCCATATTTTGGAGCCAAATTCTGGCTCTCTGCACTATTTCTCATTATTACCAGTGACCCCATTTCCTATATGTGATATAAACAAATTATCATCGAATTAGGCAATATTTTGCTGTTTTTCCACATTTTTGTGAATTTTCAGTTTATTGTTATTAATTCATTAAATATGCGATAAAAATTATGCAAACACATAATTGATTAGATAATAACCTTAATACTTCATTTGCAATCATCTATTTGTTTCTCTTAAAATACTGAGTAAGATATTGAAAGGGGAGAAGTTCGGTTTTTATTGCATATATCGACGTTTCAGCCGGAATAGAGCGGTTTTACGTGTACATCTTCCATCGGTAATATAAACGGAAAATCATGAACAATTTAGTTAATTCTAATGAAAACACATTGATTTTTATCATTTGTATTGGAAACAACATTGTCATATGTCTTTTCTTGGATCTAAATAATACGAAACCTCGCTCTATGATTCGAAGTTAAAATCCTCAAATTTGGTATAATAGTGACTTTTTTCACGTTTTTCATTTCATATTTCGCAAATATATTCATTTTTACCAATATTTCGATACTATTTCATATTATATCACGATATGTGATTTGGCCTTCAGGTCTCAGAATTTCGCATAATATTGCATTTTAAGCAAGTTTTCTTGCATTTTGTTTCGTACTAAAAATCATCTAATTTAGCAATATTTTCACGTTTATCATCCCCTTTTCCTTTATGTGATTTAACCAAAATATTATCGAATTAGGCAATATTTTGCTGTTTTTCCACGTTTTTGTGAATTTTCAGTTTATTGTTATTAATACATTAAATATACGATAAAAATGATGCAAACACATAATTGATTAGAAATTACCCTTAAATACTTCATTTTCAATCAACTATTTGTTTCTCGTTAAAATACTGACAAAGATATTGAAAAGGGGAGAAGTTCTGTTTTTATTGCATATATCGACGTTTCAGCCGGGTTAGAGCGGTTTTACGTGTACATCTTCCATCGGTAAAATAAACGAAAAATCAGGAACATTTTAGTTATTTCTAATGAAAATACATTGATTTTTATCATTTGTATTGGAAACAACATTGTCATATGTCTTTTCTTGGATCTAAATAATACGAAACCTTGCTCTGTAATTTGAAGTTAAAATCCTCAAATATGGTAAAATAGTGACTTTTCCACGTTTTTCATATAGTGTGATTTTACGTAAATATAATAATTTTTACCAATATTTCGATACTACTTCATGTTCTCTGACGATATGTGATTTGGCCTTCATATCTCAGAATTTCGCAAATTTTTCATTTTTAAGCAAGTTTGTTGCATTTTGTTTTGTACTAAAAATCGTCGAATTTAGCAATATTTTGACGTTTATCAATCTCCTTTTCCTTTTTGTGATAAAATATCATCGAATTAGGCAATATTTTGCCGTTTTTCCACGTTTTTGTAAGTTTTCAGTTCATTGGTATTAATTCATTAAATATACGATGAAAATGATGCAAACACATAATTGATTAGATAATAACCTTAAATACTTCATTTTCAATCAACTATTTATTTCTCGTTACAATACTGAATAAGATATTGAAAAGGGGAGATTTCTGTTTTTATTGCATATATCGACGTTTCAGCCGGATTAGAGCGGTTTTATGTGTACATCTACCATCGGTAATATAAACGGAAAATCAGGAACATTTTAGTTAATTCTAATGAAAACACATTGATATTTATCATTTGTATTGGAATGATAAAATGTGTTTCGCATTGTCATATGTCTTTTCTTGGATCTAAATAATACGAAACCTCGCTCTATGATTTGAAGTTAAAATCCTCAAATATGGTAAAATAGTGACATTTTCATGTTTTTCTTGTAGAGTGATTTTACGTAAATATATTCGTTTTTACCAATATTTCGATACTACTTCATGTTTTCTCACGATATGTGATTTGGCCTTCATATCTCTTAATTTCGCAAATTTTGCATTTTTAAGCAAGTTTCTTGCATTTTGTTTTGTACGAAAAATCTTCGAATTTAGCAATATTTTGACGTTTATCATCCCCTTTTCCTTTATCTGATTTAAACAAAATATCATCGAATTAGGCAATATTTTGCTGTTTTTCTCAGTTTTTGTGAATTTTCAGTTTATTGTTATTAATTCATTAAATATACGATAAAAATGATGCAAACACATAATTGATTAGAAATTAACCTTGAATAATTCATTTTCAATCAACTATTTGTTTCTCGTTAAAACACTGGGTAAGATATTGAAAAGGGGAGAAGTTCTGTTTTTATTGCATATATCGATGTTTCAGCCGGATTAGAGCGGTTTTACGTGTACATCTTCCATCAGTAATATAAACGAAAAATCAGGAACATTTTAGTTAATTCTAATGAAAACACATTGATTTTTATAATTTGTATAGGAAACAACATTGTCATATATCTTTTCATGGATCTAAATATTACGAAACCTTTATGATTCGAAGTTAAAATCTTCAAATTTTATATAATAGTGATTTTTTTCACGTTTTTCATGTAGTTTGATAGTACGTAAATATATTCATTTTTTTACCAATATTTCGATACTATTTCATGTTTTCTCACGATATGTGATTTAGCCTTCATATCTCAGAATTTCGCAAATTTGGCATTTTTAAGCAAGTTTCTTGCATTTTGTTTTGCACTAAAAATCATCGAATTTAGCAATATTTTGACGTTTATCAATCCCCTTTTTCTTTATGTGATTTAAACAAAATATCATCGAATTAGGCAATATTTTGCTGTTTTTCCACGTTTTTGTCAATTTTCAGTTTATCGTTATTAATTCATTATATATAAGATAAAAATGACGCAAACACATAATTGATTAGAAATTAACCTTAAATACTTCATTTTCATTCAACTATTTGTTTCTCGTTAAAATACTGAGTAAGATATTGAAAGGGGAGAAGTTCTGTTTTTATTGCATATTTCAACGTTTCAGCTGGATAAGAGCGGTTTTACATGTACATCTTCTATCGGCAATATAAACGGAAAATCAGGAACATTTTAGTTAATTCTAATGAAAACACATTGATTTTTATCATTAGGATTGGAATGATAAAATGTGTTTCGCATTGTCATATGTCTTTTCTTGGTTCTAAATAATATGATAACCTCGCTCTATGATTTGAAGTTAAAATCCTCAAATATGGTAAAATAGTGACTTTTTCACGTTTTTCATGTAGTGTGATTTTACGTATATATATTCGTTTTGCCAATATTTCGATGCTACTTCATGTTTTCTCACAATATGTGATTTGGCCTTCATATCTCAGAAATTCGCAAATTTTGCATTTTTAAGCAAGTTTCTTGCATTTTGCTTTCTACTGAAAATTGTCGAATTTAACAATATTTTGACGTTCATCAATCTCCTTTTCCTTTTTGTGATAAAATATCATCGAATTAGGCAATATTTTGCCGTTTTTCCACGTTTTTGTAAGTTTTCAGTTCATTGGTATTAATTCATTAAATATACGATGAAAATGATGCAAACACATAATTGATTAGATAATAACCTTAAATACTTCATTTTCAATCAACTATTTATTTCTCGTTACAATACTGAAAAAGATATTGAAAAGGGGAGATTTCTGTTTTTATTGCATATATCGACGTTTCAGCTGGATTAGAGCGGTTTTATGTGTACATCTTCCATCGGTAATATAAACGGAAAATCAGGAACATTTTAGTTAATTCTAATGAAAACACATTGATATTTATCATTTGTATTGGAATGATAAAATGTGTTTCGCATTGTCATATGTCTTTTCTTGGATCTAAATAATACGAAACCTCGCTCTATGATTTGAAGTTAAAATCCTCAAATATGGTAAAATAGTGACTTTTTCATGTTTTTCATGTAGAGTGATTTTATGTAAATATATTCGTTTTTACCAATATTTCGATACTACTTCATGTTTTCTCACGATATGTGATTTGGCCTTCATATCTCTTAATTTCGCAAATTTTGCATTTTTAAGCAAGTTTCTTGCATTTTGTTTTGTACTAAAAATCTTCGAATTTAGCAATATTTTGACGTTTATCATCCCCTTTTCCTTTATGTGATTTAAACAAAATATCATCGAATTAGGCAATATTTTGCTGTTTTTCCCAGTTTTTGTGAATTTTCAGTTTATTGTTATTAATTCATTAAATATACGATAAAAATGATGCAAACACATAATTGATTAGAAATTAACCTTGAATACTTCTTTTTCAATCAACTATTTGTTTCTCGTTAAAACACTGGGTAAGATATTGAAAAGGGGAGAAGTTCTGTTTTTATTGCATATATCGATGTTTCAGCCGGATTAGAGCGGTTTTACGTGTACATCTTCCATCGGTAATATAAACGAAAAATCAGGAACATTTTAGTTAATTCTAATGAAAACACATTGATTTTTATAATTTGTATAGGAAACAACATTGTCATATATCTTTTCATGGATCTAAATATTACAAAACCTTTATGATTCGAAGTTAAAATCTTCAAATTTTATATAATACTGACTTTTTTCACGTTTTTCATGTAGTTTGATAGTACGTAAATATATTCATTTTTTTACCAATAATTCGATACTATTTCATGTTTTCTCACGATATGTGATTTAGCCTTCATATCTCAGAATTTCGCAAATTTGGCATTTTTAAGCAAGTTTCTTGCATTATGTTTTGCACTAAAAATCATCGAATTTAGCAATATTTTGACGTTTATCAATCCCCTTTTTCTTTATGTGATTTAAACAAAATATCATCGAATTAGGCAATATTTTGCTGTTTTTCCACGTTTTTGTCAATTTTCAGTTTATTGTTATTAATTCATTATATATAAGATAAAAATGACGCAAACACATAATTGATTAGAAATTAACCTTAAATACTTCATTTTCATTCAACTATTTGTTTCTCGTTAAAATACTGAGTAAGATATTGAAAGGGGAGAAGTTCTGTTTTTATTGCATATATCAACGTTTCAGCTGGATTAGAGCGGTTTTACATGTACATCTTCCATCGGCAATATAAACGGAAAATCAGGAACATTTTAGTTAATTCTAATGAAAACACATTGATTTTTATCATTAGGATTGGAATGATAAAATGTGTTTCGCATTCTCATATGTCTTTTCTTGGTTCTAAATAATATGATAACCTCGCTCTATGATTTGAAGTTAAAATCCTCAAATATGGTAAAATAGTGACTTTTTCACGTTTTTCATGTAGTGTGATTTTACGTATATATATTCGTTTTGCCAATATTTCGATGCTACTTCATGTTTTCTCACAATATGTGATTTGGCCTTCATATCTCAGAATTTCGCTAATTTTGCATTTTTAAGCAAGTTTCTTGCATTTTGTTTTCTACTAAAAATTGTCGAATTTAGCAATATTTTGACGTTTATCAATCCCCCTTTCCTTTATGTGATAAAATATCATCGAATTAGGCAATATTTTGCCGTTTTTCCACGTTTTTGTAAAATTTCAGTTCATTGGTATTAATTCAATAAATATACGATGAAAATGATGCAAACACATAATTGATTAGATAATAACCTTAAATACTTCATTTTCAATCAACTATTTGTTTCTCGTTAAAATACTGAGTAAGATATTGAAAAGGGGAGATTTCTGTTTTTATTGCATATATCGACGTTTCAGCCGGATTAGAGCGGTTTTACGTGTACATCTTCCATCGGTAATATAAACGGAAAATCAGGAACATTTTAGTTAATTCTAATGAAAACACATTGATTTTTATCATTTGTATTGGAATGATAAAATGTGTTTCGCATTGTCATATGTCTTTTCATGGATCTAAATAATACGAAACCTCGCTCTATGATTTGATGTTAAAATCCTCAAATATGGTAAAATAGTGACTTTTTCATGTTTTTCATGTAGAGTGATTTTATGTAAATATATTCGTTTTTACCAATATTTCGATACTACTTCAAGTTTTCTCACGACACATGATTTGGCCTTCATATCTCAAAATTTCGCAAATTTTGCATTTTTACGCAAGTTTTTTGCATTTTGTTTTGTACTAAAAATCATCGAATTTAGCAATATTTTGACGTGTATCATCCCCTTTTCCTTTTATGTGATTTAAACAAAATATCTTCGAATTAGGCAATATTTTGCTGTTTTTCCACGTTTTTTGTGAATTTTCAGTTAATTGTTATTAATTAAATATATATACGATAAATATGATGCAAACACATAATTGATTAGAAATTAACCTTAAATACTTCATTTTCAATCAACTATTTGTTTCTCGTTAAAATACTGAGTATGATATTGAAAATGGGAGAAGTTCTGTTTTTATTACATATATCGACGTTTCAGCCGGATTAGAGCGATTTTACGTGTACATCTTCCATCGGTAATATAAACGGAAAATCAGGAACATTTTAGTTAATTCTAATGAAAACACATTGATTTTTATCATTTGTATTGGAAACAACATTGTCATATGTCTTTTCTTGGATCTAAATAATACGAAACCTTGCTCTGTAATTTGAATTTCAAATCCTCAAGTATGGTAAAATAGTGACTTTTTCACGTTTTTCATATAGTGTGATTTTACGTAAATATATTCGTTTTTACCAATATTTCGATACTACTTCATGTTTTCTCACTATATGTGATTTAGCCTTCATATCTCAGAATTTCGCAAATTTTGCATTTTTATGCAAGTTTCTTGCATTTTGTTTTGTACTAAAAATCTTCGAATTTAGCAATATTTTGACGTTTATCATCCCCTTTTCCTTTATGTGATTTAAAGAAAATATCATCGAATTAGGCAATATTTTGCTGTTTTTCCACGTTTTTGTGAATTTTCAGTTTATTGTTATTAATTCATTAAATATACGATAAAAATGATGCAAACACATAATTGATTAGAAATTAACCTTGAATACTTCATTTTCAATCAACTATTTGTTTCTCGTTAAAATACTGTGTAAGATATTGAAAATGGGAGAAGTTCTGTTTTTATTGCATATATCGATGTTTCAGCCGGATTAGAGCGGTTTTACGTGTACATCTTCCATCGGTAATATAAACGAAAAATCAGGAACATTTTTGTTAATTCTAATGAAAACACATTGATTTTTATAATTTGTATAGGAAACAACATTGTCATATGTCTTTTCATGGATCTAAATATTACGAAACCTCGCTTTATGATTCGAAGTTAAAATCTTCAAATTTTATATAATAGTGACTTTTTTTCACGTTTTTCATGTAGTTTGATAGTACGTAAATATATTCATTTTTTTACCAATACTTCGATACTATTTCATGTTTTCTCACGATATGTGATTTAGCCTTCATATCTCAGAATTTCGCAAATTTGGCATTTTTAAGCAAGTTTCTTGCATTTTGTTTTGCACTAAAAATCATCGAATTTAGCAATATTTTGACGTTTATCAATCCCCTTTTTCTTTATGTGATTTAAACAAAATATCATCGAATTAGGCAATATTTTGCTGTTTTTCCACGTTTTTGTCAATTTTCAGTTTATCGTTATTAATTCATTATATATAAGATAAAAATGACGCAAACACATAATTGATTAGAAATTAACCTTAAATACTTCATTTTCATTCAACTATTTGTTTCTCGTTAAAATACTGAGTAAGATATTGAAAGGGGAGAAGTTCTGTTTTTATTGCATATTTCAACGTTTCAGCTGGATAAGAGCGGTTTTACATGTACATCTTCTATCGGCAATATAAACGGAAAATCAGGAACATTTTAGTTAATTCTAATGAAAACACATTGATTTTTATCATTAGGATTGGAATGATAAAATGTGTTTCGCATTGTCATATGTCTTTTCTTGGTTCTAAATAATATGATAACCTCGCTCTATGATTTGAAGTTAAAATCCTCAAATATGGTAAAATAGTGACTTTTTCACGTTTTTCATGTAGTGTGATTTTACGTATATATATTCGTTTTGCCAATATTTCGATGCTACTTCATGTTTTCTCACAATATGTGATTTGGCCTTCATATCTCAGAAATTCGCAAATTTTGCATTTTTAAGCAAGTTTCTTGCATTTTGCTTTCTACTAAAAATTGTCGAATTTAGCAATATTTTGACGTTCATCAATCTCCTTTTCCTTTTTGTGATAAAATATCATCGAATTAGGCAATATTTTGCCGTTTTTCCACGTTTTTGTAAGTTTTCAGTTCATTGGTATTAATTCATTAAATATACGATGAAAATGATGCAAACACATAATTGATTAGATAATAACCTTAAATACTTCATTTTCAATCAACTATTTATTTCTCGTTACAATACTGAAAAAGATATTGAAAAGGGGAGATTTCTGTTTTTATTGCATATATCGACGTTTCAGCTGGATTAGAGCGGTTTTATGTGTACATCTTCCATCGGTAATATAAACGGAAAATCAGGAACATTTTAGTTAATTCTAATGAAAACACATTGATATTTATCATTTGTATTAGAATGATAAAATGTGTTTCGCATTGTCATATGTCTTTTCTTGGATCTAAATAATACGAAACCTCGCTCTATGATTTGAAGTTAAAATCCTCAAATATGGTAAAATAGTGACTTTTTCATGTTTTTCATGTAGAGTGATTTTACGTAAATATATTCGTTTTTACCAATATTTCGATACTACTTCATGTTTTCTCACGATATGTGATTTGGCCTTCATATCTCTTAATTTCGCAAATTTTGCATTTTTAAGCAAGTTTCTTGCATTTTGTTTTGTACTAAAAATCTTCGAATTTAGCAATATTTTGACGTTTATCATCCCCTTTTCCTTTATGTGATTTAAACAAAATATCATCGAATTAGGCAATATTTTGCTGTTTTTCCCAGTTTTTGTGAATTTTCAGTTTATTGTTATTAATTCATTAAATATACGATAAAAATGATGCAAACACATAATTGATTAGAAATTAACCTTGAATACTTCTTTTTCAATCAACTATTTGTTTCTCGTTAAAACACTGGGTAAGATATTGAAAAGGGGAGAAGTTCTGTTTTTATTGCATATATCGATGTTTCAGCCGGATTAGAGCGGTTTTACGTGTACATCTTCCATCGGTAATATAAACGAAAAATCAGGAACATTTTAGTTAATTCTAATGAAAACACATTGATTTTTATAATTTGTATAGGAAACAACATTGTCATATATCTTTTCATGGATCTAAATATTACAAAACCTTTATGATTCGAAGTTAAAATCTTCAAATTTTATATAATACTGACTTTTTTCACGTTTTTCATGTAGTTTGATAGTACGTAAATATATTCATTTTTTTACCAATAATTCGATACTATTTCATGTTTTCTCACGATATGTGATTTAGCCTTCATATCTCAGAATTTCGCAAATTTGGCATTTTTAAGCAAGTTTCTTGCATTTTGTTTTGCACTAAAAATCATCGAATTTAGCAATATTTTGACGTTTATCAATCCCCTTTTTCTTTATGTGATTTAAACAAAATATCATCGAATTAGGCAATATTTTGCTGTTTTTCCACGTTTTTGTCAATTTTCAGTTTATTGTTATTAATTCATTATATATAAGATAAAAATGACGCAAACACATAATTGATTAGAAATTAACCTTAAATACTTCATTTTCATTCAACTATTTGTTTCTCGTTAAAATACTGAGTAAGATATTGAAAGGGGAGAAGTTCTGTTTTTATTGCATATATCAACGTTTCAGCTGGATTAGAGCGGTTTCACATGTACATCTTCCATCGGCAATATAAACGGAAAATCAGGAACATTTTAGTTAATTCTAATGAAAACACATTGATTTTTATCATTAGGATTGGAATGATAAAATGTGTTTCGCATTCTCATATGTCTTTTCTTGGTTCTAAATAATATGATAACCTCGCTCTATGATTTGAAGTTAAAATCCTCAAATATGGTAAAATAGTGACTTTTTCACGTTTTTCATGTAGTGTGATTTTACGTATATATATTCGTTTTGCCAATATTTCGATGCTACTTCATGTTTTCTCACAATATGTGATTTGGCCTTCATATCTCAGAATTTCGCTAATTTTGCATTTTTAAGCAAGTTTCTTGCATTTTGTTTTCTACTAAAAATTGTCGAATTTAGCAATATTTTGACGTTTATCAATCCCCCTTTCCTTTATGTGATAAAATATCATCGAATTAGGCAATATTTTGCCGTTTTTCCACGTTTTTGTAAAATTTCAGTTCATTGGTATTAATTCAATAAATATACGATGAAAATGATGCAAACACATAATTGATTAGATAATAACCTTAAATACTTCATTTTCAATCAACTATTTGTTTCTCGTTAAAATACTGAGTAAGATATTGAAAAGGGGAGATTTCTGTTTTTATTGCATATATCGACGTTTCAGCCGGATTAGAGCGGTTTTACGTGTACATCTTCCATCGGTAATATAAACGGAAAATCAGGAACATTTTAGTTAATTCTAATGAAAACACATTGATTTTTATCATTTGTATTGGAATGATAAAATGTGTTTCGCATTGTCATATGTCTTTTCATGGATCTAAATAATACGAAACCTCGCTCTATGATTTGATGTTAAAATCCTCAAATATGGTAAAATAGTGACTTTTTCATGTTTTTCATGTAGAGTGATTTTATGTAAATATATTCGTTTTTACCAATATTTCGATACTACTTCAAGTTTTCTCACGACACATGATTTGGCCTTCATATCTCAAAATTTCGCAAATTTTGCATTTTTACGCAAGTTTTTTGCATTTTGTTTTGTACTAAAAATCATCGAATTTAGCAATATTTTGACGTGTATCATCCCCTTTTCCTTTTATGTGATTTAAACAAAATATCTTCGAATTAGGCAATATTTTGCTGTTTTTCCACGTTTTTTGTGAATTTTCAGTTAATTGTTATTAATTAAATATATATACGATAAATATGATGCAAACACATAATTGATTAGAAATTAACCTTAAATACTTCATTTTCAATCAACTATTTGTTTCTCGTTAAAATACTGAGTATGATATTGAAAATGGGAGAAGTTCTGTTTTTATTACATATATCGACGTTTCAGCCGGATTAGAGCGATTTTACGTGTACATCTTCCATCGGTAATATAAACGGAAAATCAGGAACATTTTAGTTAATTCTAATGAAAACACATTGATTTTTATCATTTGTATTGGAAACAACATTGTCATATGTCTTTTCTTGGATCTAAATAATACGAAACCTTGCTCTGTAATTTGAATTTCAAATCCTCAAGTATGGTAAAATAGTGACTTTTTCACGTTTTTCATATAGTGTGATTTTACGTAAATATATTCGTTTTTACCAATATTTCGATACTACTTCATGTTTTCTCACTATATGTGATTTAGCCTTCATATCTCAGAATTTCGCAAATTTTGCATTTTTATGCAAGTTTCTTGCATTTTGTTTTGTACTAAAAATCTTCGAATTTAGCAATATTTTGACGTTTATCATCCCCTTTTCCTTTATGTGATTTAAAGAAAATATCATCGAATTAGGCAATATTTTGCTGTTTTTCTCAGTTTTTGTGAATTTTCAGTTTATTGTTATTAATTCATTAAATATACGATAAAAATGATGCAAACACATAATTGATTAGAAATTAACCTTGAATAATTCATTTTCAATCAACTATTTGTTTCTCGTTAAAATACTGTGTAAGATATTGAAAATGGGAGAAGTTCTGTTTTTATTGCATATATCGATGTTTCAGCCGGATTAGAGCGGTTTTACGTGTACATCTTCCATCGGTAATATAAACGAAAAATCAGGAACATTTTTGTTAATTCTAATGAAAACACATTGATTTTTATAATTTGTATAGGAAACAACATTGTCATATGTCTTTTCATGGATCTAAATATTACGAAACCTCGCTTTATGATTCGAAGTTAAAATCTTCAAATTTTATATAATAGTGACTTTTTTTCACGTTTTTCATGTAGTTTGATAGTACGTAAATATATTCATTTTTTTACCAATATTTCGATACTATTTCATGTTTTCTCACGATATGTGATTTAGCCTTCATATCTCAGAATTTCGCAAATTTGGCATTTTTAAGCAAGTTTCTTGCATTTTGTTTTGCACTAAAAATCATCGAATTTAGCAATATTTTGACGTTTATCAATCCCCTTTTTCTTTATGTGATTTAAACAAAATATCATCGAATTAGGCAATATTTTGCTGTTTTTCCACGTTTTTGTCAATTTTCAGTTTATCGTTATTAATTCATTATATATAAGATAAAAATGACGCAAACACATAATTGATTAGAAATTAACCTTAAATACTTCATTTTCATTCAACTATTTGTTTCTCGTTAAAATACTGAGTAAGATATTGAAAGGGGAGAAGTTCTGTTTTTATTGCATATTTCAACGTTTCAGCTGGATAAGAGCGGTTTTACATGTACATCTTCTATCGGCAATATAAACGGAAAATCAGGAACATTTTAGTTAATTCTAATGAAAACACATTGATTTTTATCATTAGGATTGGAATGATAAAATGTGTTTCGCATTGTCATATGTCTTTTCTTGGTTCTAAATAATATGATAACCTCGCTCTATGATTTGAAGTTAAAATCCTCAAATATGGTAAAATAGTGACTTTTTCACGTTTTTCATGTAGTGTGATTTTACGTATATATATTCGTTTTGCCAATATTTCGATGCTACTTCATGTTTTCTCACAATATGTGATTTGGCCTTCATATCTCAGAAATTCGCAAATTTTGCATTTTTAAGCAAGTTTCTTGCATTTTGCTTTCTACTAAAAATTGTCGAATTTAGCAATTTTTTGACGTTCATCAATCTCCTTTTCCTTTTTGTGATAAAATATCATCGAATTAGGCAATATTTTGCCGTTTTTCCACGTTTTTGTAAGTTTTCAGTTCATTGGTATTAATTCATTAAATATACGATGAAAATGATGCAAACACATAATTGATTAGATAATAACCTTAAATACTTCATTTTCAATCAACTATTTATTTCTCGTTACAATACTGAAAAAGATATTGAAAAGGGGAGATTTCTGTTTTTATTGCATATATCGACGTTTCAGCTGGATTAGAGCGGTTTTATGTGTACATCTTCCATCGGTAATATAAACGGAAAATCAGGAACATTTTAGTTAATTCTAATGAAAACACATTGATATTTATCATTTGTATTAGAATGATAAAATGTGTTTCGCATTGTCATATGTCTTTTCTTGGATCTAAATAATACGAAACCTCGCTCTATGATTTGAAGTTAAAATCCTCAAATATGGTAAAATAGTGACTTTTTCATGTTTTTCATGTAGAGTGATTTTACGTAAATATATTCGTTTTTACCAATATTTCGATACTACTTCATGTTTTCTCACGATATGTGATTTGGCCTTCATATCTCTTAATTTCGCAAATTTTGCATTTTTAAGCAAGATTCTTGCATTTTGTTTTGTACTAAAAATCTTCGAATTTAGCAATATTTTGACGTTTATCATCCCCTTTTCCTTTATGTGATTTAAACAAAATATCATCGAATTAGGCAATATTTTGCTGTTTTTCCCAGTTTTTGTGAATTTTCAGTTTATTGTTATTAATTCATTAAATATACGATAAAAATGATGCAAACACATAATTGATTAGAAATTAACCTTGAATACTTCTTTTTCAATCAACTATTTGTTTCTCGTTAAAACACTGGGTAAGATATTGAAAAGGGGAGAAGTTCTGTTTTTATTGCATATATCGATGTTTCAGCCGGATTAGAGCGGTTTTACGTGTACATCTTCCATCGGTAATATAAACGAAAAATCAGGAACATTTTAGTTAATTCTAATGAAAACACATTGATTTTTATAATTTGTATAGGAAACAACATTGTCATATATCTTTTCATGGATCTAAATATTACAAAACCTTTATGATTCGAAGTTAAAATCTTCAAATTTTATATAATACTGACTTTTTTCACGTTTTTCATGTAGTTTGATAGTACGTAAATATATTCATTTTTTTACCAATAATTCGATACTATTTCATGTTTTCTCACGATATGTGATTTAGCCTTCATATCTCAGAATTTCGCAAATTTGGCATTTTTAAGCAAGTTTCTTGCATTTTGTTTTGCACTAAAAATCATCGAATTTAGCAATATTTTGACGTTTATCAATCCCCTTTTTCTTTATGTGATTTAAACAAAATATCATCGAATTAGGCAATATTTTGCTGTTTTTCCACGTTTTTGTCAATTTTCAGTTTATTGTTATTAATTCATTATATATAAGATAAAAATGACGCAAACACATAATTGATTAGAAATTAACCTTAAATACTTCATTTTCATTCAACTATTTGTTTCTCGTTAAAATACTGAGTAAGATATTGAAAGGGGAGAAGTTCTGTTTTTATTGCATATATCAACGTTTCAGCTGGATTAGAGCGGTTTCACATGTACATCTTCCATCGGCAATATAAACGGAAAATCAGGAACATTTTAGTTAATTCTAATGAAAACACATTGATTTTTATCATTAGGATTGGAATGATAAAATGTGTTTCGCATTCTCATATGTCTTTTCTTGGTTCTAAATAATATGATAACCTCGCTCTATGATTTGAAGTTAAAATCCTCAAATATGGTAAAATAGTGACTTTTTCACGTTTTTCATGTAGTGTGATTTTACGTATATATATTCGTTTTGCCAATATTTCGATGCTACTTCATGTTTTCTCACAATATGTGATTTGGCCTTCATATCTCAGAATTTCGCTAATTTTGCATTTTTAAGCAAGTTTCTTGCATTTTGTTTTCTACTAAAAATTGTCGAATTTAGCAATATTTTGACGTTTATCAATCCCCCTTTCCTTTATGTGATAAAATATCATCGAATTAGGCAATATTTTGCCGTTTTTCCACGTTTTTGTAAAATTTCAGTTCATTGGTATTAATTCAATAAATATACGATGAAAATGATGCAAACACATAATTGATTAGATAATAACCTTAAATACTTCATTTTCAATCAACTATTTGTTTCTCGTTAAAATACTGAGTAAGATATTGAAAAGGGGAGATTTCTGTTTTTATTGCATATATCGACGTTTCAGCCGGATTAGAGCGGTTTTACGTGTACATCTTCCATCGGTAATATAAACGGAAAATCAGGAACATTTTAGTTAATTCTAATGAAAACACATTGATTTTTATCATTTGTATTGGAATGATAAAATGTGTTTCGCATTGTCATATGTCTTTTCATGGATCTAAATAATACGAAACCTCGCTCTATGATTTGATGTTAAAATCCTCAAATATGGTAAAATAGTGACTTTTTCATGTTTTTCATGTAGAGTGATTTTATGTAAATATATTCGTTTTTACCAATATTTCGATACTACTTCAAGTTTTCTCACGACACATGATTTGGCCTTCATATCTCAGAATTTCGCAAATTTTGCATTTTTACGCAAGTTTTTTGCATTTTGTTTTGTACTAAAAATCATCGAATTTAGCAATATTTTGACGTGTATCATCCCCTTTTCCTTTTATGTGATTTAAACAAAATATCTTCGAATTAGGCAATATTTTGCTGTTTTTCCACGTTTTTTGTGAATTTTCAG
This sequence comes from Procambarus clarkii, assembly GCF_040958095.1. Classification (NCBI taxonomy): domain Eukaryota; kingdom Metazoa; phylum Arthropoda; class Malacostraca; order Decapoda; family Cambaridae; genus Procambarus; species Procambarus clarkii. Next base: position 41,679,658 of record NC_091162.1, on the reverse strand, counting down.
TTAATTGTTATTAATTAAATATATATACGATAAATATGATGCAAACACATAATTGATTAGAAATTAACCTTAAATACTTCATTTTCAATCAACTATTTGTTTCTCGTTAAAATACTGAGTATGATATTGAAAATGGGAGAAGTTCTGTTTTTATTACATATATCGACGTTTCAGCCGGATTAGAGCGATTTTACGTGTACATCTTCCATCGGTAATATAAACGGAAAATCAGGAACATTTTAGTTAATTCTAATGAAAACACATTGATTTTTATCATTTGGATTGGAATGATAAAATGTTTTTCGCATTCTCATATGTCTTTTCTTGGTTCTAAATAATATGATAACCTCGCTCTATGATTTAAAGTTAAAATCCTCAAATATGGTAAAATAGTGACTTTTTCACGTTTTTCATTTAGTGTGATTTTACATATATATATTCGTTTTTGCCAATATTTCGATGCTACTTCATGTTTTCTCACGATATGTGATTTGGCCTTCATATATCAGAATTTCGCAAATTTTGCATTTGTAAGCAAGTTTGTTGCATTTTGTTTTGTACTAAAAATCGTCGAATTTAGCAATATTTTGACGTTTATCAATCTCCTTTTCCTTTTTGTGATAAAATATCATTGAAATAAATATATTCGTTTTTACCAATATTTCGATACTACTTCAAGTTTTCTCACGACACGTGATTTGGCCTTCATATCTCAGGATTTCGCAAATTTGGCATTTTAAGCTAGTTTTTTGCATTTTGTTTTGTACTAAAAATCATCGAATTTAGCAATATTTTGACGTTTAACATCCCCTTTTCCTTTTATGTGATTTAAACAAAATATCTTCGAATTAGGCAATATTTTGCTGTTTTTCCACGTTTTTTGTGAATTTTCAGTTAATTGTTATTAATTCAAAATATATACGGTAAAAATGAAGCAAACACATAATTGATTAGAAATTAACCTTAAATACTTCATTTTCAATCTACTATTTGTTTCTCGTTAAAATACTGAGTAAGATATTGAAAATGGGAGAAGTTCTGTTTTTATTACATATATCGACGTTTCAGCCGGATTAAAGCGATTTTACGTGTATATCTTCCATCGGTAATATAAACGGAAAATCAGGAACATTTTAGTTAATTCTAATGAAAACACATTGATTTTTATCATTTGTATTGGAAACAACATTGTCATATGTCTTTTCTTGGATCTAAGTAATACGAAACCTTGCTCTGTAATATGAAGTTAAAATCCTCAAATATGGTAAAATAGTGACTTTTTCACGCTTTTCTTATAGTGTGATTTTACGTAAATATATTCGTTTTTACCAATATTTCGATACTATTTCATGTTTTCTCACGATATGTGATTTGGCCTTCATATCTCTTAATTTCGCCAATTTTGCATTATTAAGCAAATTTCTTGCATTTTGTTTTGTACTAAAAATCTTCGAATTTAGCAATATTTTGACGTTTATCATCCACTTTTCCTTTATGTGATTTAAACAAAATATCATCGAATTAGGCAATATTTTGCCGTTTTTCCACGTTTTTGTGAATTTTCAGTTTGTTGTTATTAATTCATTAAATATACGATAAAAATGATGCAAACACATAATTGATTAGAAATTACCTTGAATACTTCATTTTCAATCAACTATTTGTTTCTCGTTAAAACACTGGGTAAGATATTGAAAAGGGGAGAAGTTCTGTTTTTATTGCATATATCGATGTTTCAGCCGGATTAGAGCGGTTTTACGTGTACATCTTCCATCAGTAATATAAACGAAAAATCAGGAACATTTTAGTTAATTCTAATGAAAACACATTGATTTTTATAATTTGTATAGGAAACAACATTGTCATATATCTTTTCATGGATATAAATATTACGAAACCTTTATGATTCGAAGTTAAAATCTTCAAATTTTATATAATAGTGATTTTTTTCACGTTTTTCATGTAGTTTGATAGTACGTAAATATATTCATTTTTTTACCAATATTTCGATACTATTTCATGTTTTCTCACGATATGTGATTTAGCCTTCATATCTCAGAATTTCGCAAATTTGGCATTTTTAAGCAAGTTTCTTGCATTTTGTTTTGCACTAAAAATCATCGAATTTAGCAATATTTTGACGTTTATCAATCCCCTTTTTCTTTATGTGATTTAAACAAAATATCATCGAATTAGGCAATATTTTGCTGTTTTTCCACGTTTTTGTCAATTTTCAGTTTATTGTTATTAATTCATTATATATAAGATAAAAATGACGCAAACACATAATTGATTAGAAATTATCCTTAAATACTTCATTTTCATTCAACTATTTGTTTCTCGTTAAAATACTGAGTAAGATATTGAAAGGGAAGAAATTCTGTTTTTATTGCATATATCAACGTTTCAGCTGGATAAGAGCGGTTTTACATGTACATCTTCCATCGGCAATATAAACGGAAAATCAGGAACATTTTAGTTAATTCTAATGAAAACACATTGATTTTTATCATTAGGATTGGAATGATAAAATGTGTTTCGCATTGTCATATGTCTTTTCTTGGTTCTAAATAATATGATAACCTCGCTCTATGATTTGAAGTTAAAATCCTCAAATATGGTAAAATAGTGACTTTTTCACGTTTTTCATGTAGTGTGATTTTACGTATATATATTCGTTTTGCCAATATTTCGATGCTACTTCATGTTTTCTCACAATATGTGATTTGGCCTTCATATCTCAGAATTTCGCAAATTTTGCATTTTTAAGCAAGTTTTCTGCATTTTGTTTTGTACTAAAAATCATCGAATTTAGCAATATTTTGACGTGTATCATCCCCTTTTCCTTTTATGTGATTTAAACAAAATATCTTCGAATTAGGCAATATTTTGCTGTTTTTCCACGTTTTTTGTGAATTTTCAGTTAATTGTTATTAATTAAATATATATACGATAAATATGATGCAAACACATAATTGATTAGAAATTAACCTTAAATACTTCATTTTCAATCAACTATTTGTTTCTCGTTAAAATACTGAGTATGATATTGAAAATGGGAGAAGTTCTGTTTTTATTACATATATCGACGTTTCAGCCGGATTAGAGCGATTTTACGTGTACATCTTCCATCGGTAATATAAACGGAAAATCAGGAACATTTTAGTTAATTCTAATGAAAACACATTGATTTTTATCATTTGTATTGGAAACAACATTGTCATATGTCTTTTCTTGGATCTAAATAATACGAAACCTTGCTCTGTAATTTGAATTTCAAATCCTCAAGTATGGTAAAATAGTGACTTTTTCACGTTTTTCATATAGTGTGATTTTACGTAAATATATTCGTTTTTACCAATATTTCGATACTACTTCATGTTTTCTCACTATATGTGATTTAGCCTTCATATCTCAGAATTTCGCAAATTTTGCATTTTTATGCAAGTTTCTTGCATTTTGTTTTGTACTAAAAATCTTCGAATTTAGCAATATTTTGACGTTTATCATCCCCTTTTCCTTTATGTGATTTAAAGAAAATATCATCGAATTAGGCAATATTTTGCTGTTTTTCCACGTTTTTGTGAATTTTCAGTTTATTGTTATTAATTCATTAAATATACGATAAAAATGATGCAAACACATAATTGATTAGAAATTAACCTTGAATACTTCATTTTCAATCAACTATTTGTTTCTCGTTAAAATACTGTGTAAGATATTGAAAATGGGAGAAGTTCTGTTTTTATTGCATATATCGATGTTTCAGCCGGATTAGAGCGGTTTTACGTGTACATCTTCCATCGGTAATATAAACGAAAAATCAGGAACATTTTAGTTAATTCTAATGAAAACACATTGATTTTTATAATTTGTATAGGAAACAACATTGTCATATGTCTTTTCATGGATCTAAATATTACGAAACCTCGCTTTATGATTCGAAGTTAAAATCTTCAAATTTTATATAATAGTGACTTTTTTTCACGTTTTTCATGTAGTTTGATAGTACGTAAATATATTCATTTTTTTTACCAATATTTCGATACTATTTCATGTTTTCTCACGATATGTGATTTAGCCTTCATATCTCAGAATTTCGCAAATTTGGCATTTTAAGCAAGTTTCTTGCATTTTGTTTTGCACTAAAAATCATCGAATTTAGCAATATTTTGACGTTTATCAATCCCCTTTTTCTTTATGTGATTTAAACAAAATATCATCGAATTAGGCAATATTTTGCTGTTTTTCCACGTTTTTGTCAATTTTCAGTTTATTGTTATTAATTCATTATATATAAGATAAAAATGATGCAAACACATAATTGATTAGAAATTAACCTTAAATACTTCATTTTCATTCAACTATTTGTTTCTCGTTAAAATACTGAGTAAGATATTGAAAGGGGAGAAGTTCTGTTTTTATTGCATATATCAACGTTTCAGCTGGATTAGAGCGGTTTTACATGTACATCTTCCATCGGCCATATAAACGGAAAATCAGGAACATTTTAGTTAATTCTAATGAAAACACATTGATTTTTATCATTTGGATTGGAATGATAAAATGTTTTTCGCATTCTCATATGTCTTTTCTTGGTTCTAAATAATATGATAACCTCGCTCTATGATTTAAAGTTAAAATCCTCAAATATGGTAAAATAGTGACTTTTTCACGTTTTTCATTTAGTGTGATTTTACATATATATATTCGTTTTTGCCAATATTTCGATGCTACTTCATGTTTTCTCACGATATGTGATTTGGCCTTCATATATCAGAATTTCGCAAATTTTGCATTTGTAAGCAAGTTTGTTGCATTTTGTTTTGTACTAAAAATCGTCGAATTTAGCAATATTTTGACGTTTATCAATCTCCTTTTCCTTTTTGTGATAAAATATCATCGAAATAAATATATTCGTTTTTACCAATATTTTGATACTACTTCAAGTTTTCTCACGACACGTGATTTGGCCTTCATATCTCAGGATTTCGCAAATTTTGCATTTTAAGCTAGTTTTTTGCATTTTGTTTTGTACTAAAAATCATCGAATTTAGCAATATTTTGACGTTTAACATCCCCTTTTCCATTTATGTGATTTAAACAAAATATCTTCGAATTAGGCAATATTTTGCTGTTTTTCCACGTTTTTTGTGAATTTTCAGTTAATTGTTATTAATTCAAAATATATACGGTAAAAATGAAGCAAACACATAATTGATTAGAAATTAACCTTAAATACTTCATTTTCAATCTACTATTTGTTTCTCGTTAAAATACTGAGTAAGATATTGAAAATGGGAGAAGTTCTGTTTTTATTACATATATCGACGTTTCAGCCGGATTAAAGCGATTTTACGTGTATATCTTCCATCGGTAATATAAACGGAAAATCAGGAACATTTTAGTTAATTCTAATGAAAACACATTGATTTTTATCATTTGTATTGGAAACAACATTGTCATATGTCTTTTCTTGGATCTAAGTAATACGAAACCTTGCTCTGTAATATGAAGTTAAAATCCTCAAATATGGTAAAATAGTGACTTTTTCACGCTTTTCTTATAGTGTGATTTTACGTAAATATATTCGTTTTTACCAATATTTCGATACTATTTCATGTTTTCTCACGATATGTGATTTGGCCTTCATATCTCTTAATTTCGCCAATTTTGCATTATTAAGCAAATTTCTTGCATTTTGTTTTGTACTAAAAATCTTCGAATTTAGCAATATTTTGACGTTTATCATCCACTTTTCCTTTATGTGATTTAAACAAAATATCATCGAATTAGGCAATATTTTGCCGTTTTTCCACGTTTTTGTGAATTTTCAGTTTGTTGTTATTAATTCATTAAATATACGATAAAAATGATGCAAACACATAATTGATTAGAAATTAACCTTGAATACTTCATTTTCAATCAACTATTTGTTTCTCGTTAAAACACTGGGTAAGATATTGAAAAGGGGAGAAGTTCTGTTTTTATTGCATATATCGATGTTTCAGCCGGATTAGAGCGGTTTTACGTGTACATCTTCCATCAGTAATATAAACGAAAAATCAGGAACATTTTAGTTAATTCTAATGAAAACACATTGATTTTTATAATTTGTATAGGAAACAACATTGTCATATATCTTTTCATGGATATAAATATTACGAAACCTTTATGATTCGAAGTTAAAATCTTCAAATTTTATATAATAGTGATTTTTTTCACGTTTTTCATGTAGTTTGATAGTACGTAAATATATTAATTTTTTTACCAATATTTCGATACTATTTCATGTTTTCTCACGATATGTGATTTAGCCTTCATATCTCAGAATTTCGCAAATTTGGCATTTTTAAGCAAGTTTCTTGCATTTTGTTTTGCACTAAAAATCATCGAATTTAGCAATATTTTGACGTTTATCAATCCCCTTTTTCTTTATGTGATTTAAACAAAATATCATCGAATTAGGCAATATTTTGCTGTTTTTCCACGTTTTTGTCAATTTTCAGTTTATTGTTATTAATTCATTATATATAAGATAAAAATGACGCAAACACATAATTGATTAGAAATTATCCTTAAATACTTCATTTTCATTCAACTATTTGTTTCTCGTTAAAATACTGAGTAAGATATTGAAAGGGGAGAAGTTCTGTTTTTATTGCATATATCAACGTTTCAGCTGGATATGAGCAGTTTTACATGTACATCTTCCATCGGCAATATAAACGGAAAATCAGGAACATTTTAGTTAATTCTAATGAAAACACATTGATTTTTATCATTAGGATTGGAATGATAAAATGTGTTTCGCATTGTCATATGTCTTTTCTTGGTTCTAAATAATATGATAACCTCGCTCTATGATTTGAAGTTAAAATCCTCAAATATGGTAAAATAGTGACTTTTTCACATTTTTCATGTAGTGTGATTTTACGTATATATATTCGTTTTGCCAATATTTCGATGCTACTTCATGTTTTCTCACAATATGTGATTTGGCCTTCATATCTCAGAATTTCGCAAATTTTGCATTTTTAAGCAAGTTTCTTGCATTTTGTTTTCTACTAAAAATTGTCGAATTTAGCAATATTTTGACGTTTATCAATCCCCCTTTCCTTTATGTGATAAAATATCATCGAATTAGGCAATATTTTGCCGTTTTTCCACGTTTTTGTAAAATTTCAGTTCATTGGTATTAATTCAATAAATATACGATGAAAATGATGCAAACACATAATTGATTAGATAATAACCTTAAATACTTCATTTTCAATCAACTATTTGTTTCTCGTTAAAATACTGAGTAAGATATTGAAAAGGGGAGATTTCTGTTTTTATTGCATATATCGACGTTTCAGCCGGATTAGAGCGGTTTTACGTGTACATCTTCCATCGGTAATATAAACGGAAAATCAGGAACATTTTAGTTAATTCTAATGAAAACACATTGATTTTTATCATTTGTATTGGAATGATAAAATGTGTTTCGCATTGTCATATGTCTTTTCATGGATCTAAATAATACGAAACCTCGCTCTATGATTTGATGTTAAAATCCTCAAATATGGTAAAATAGTGACTTTTCATGTTTTTCATGTAGAGTGATTTTACGTAAATATATTCGTTTTTACCAATATTTCGATACTACTTCATGTTTTCTCACGATATGTGATTTGGCCTTCATATCTCTTAATTTCGCAAATTTTGCATTTTTAAGCAAGTTTCTTGCATTTTGTTTTGTAATAAAAATCTTCGAATTTAGCAATATTTTGACGTTTATCATCCCCTTTTCCTTTATGTGATTTAAACAAAATATCATCGAATTAGGCAATATTTTGCTGTTTTTCCCAGTTTTTGTGAATTTTCAGTTTATTGTTATTAATTCATTAAATATACGATAAAAATGATGCAAACACATAATTGATTAGAAATTAACCTTGAATACTTCATTTTCAATCAACTATTTGTTTCTCGTTAAAACACTGGGTAAGATATTGAAAAGGGGAGAAGTTCTGTTTTTATTGCATATATCGATGTTTCAGCCGGATTAGAGCGGTTTTACGTGTACATCTTCCATCGGTAATATAAACGAAAAATCAGGAACATTTTAGTTAATTCTAATGAAAACACATTGATTTTTATAATTTGTATAGGAAACAACATTGTCATATATCTTTTCATGGATCTAAATATTACAAAACCTTTATGATTCGAAGTTAAAATCTTCAAATTTTATATAATACTGACTTTTTTCACGTTTTTCATGTAGTTTGATAGTACGTAAATATATTCATTTTTTTACCAATATTTCGATACTATTTCATGTTTTCTCACGATATGTGATTTAGCCTTCATATCTCAGAATTTCGCAAATTTGGCATTTTTAAGCAAGTTTCTTGCATTTTGTTTTGCACTAAAAATCATCGAATTTAGCAATATTTTGACGTTTATCAATCCCCTTTTTCTTTATGTGATTTAAGCAAAATATCATCGAATTAGGCAATATTTTGCTGTTTTTCCACGTTTTTGTCAATTTTCAATTTATTGTTATTAATTCATTATATATAAGATAAAAATAACGCAAACGCATAATTGATTAGAAATTAACCTTAAATACTTCATTTTCATTCAACTATTTGTTTCTCGTTAAAATACTGAGTAAGATTTTGAAAGGGGAGAAGTTCTGTTTTTATTGCATATATCAACGTTTCAGCTGGATTAGAGCGGTTTTACATGTACATCTTCCATCGGCAATATAAACGGAAAATCAGGAACATTTTAGTTAATTCTAATGAAAACACATTGATTTTTATCATTAGGATTGGAATGATAAAATGTGTTTCGCATTCTCATATGTCTTTTCTTGGTTCTAAATAATATGATAACCTCGCTCTATGATTTGAAGTTAAAATCCTCAAATATGGTAAAATAGTGACTTTTTCACGTTTTTCATGTAGTGTGATTTTACGTATATATATTCGTTTTGCCAATATTTCGATGCTACTTCATGTTTTCTCACAATATGTGATTTGGCCTTCATATCTCAGAATTTCGCAAATTTTGCATTTTTAAGCAAGTTTCTTGCATTTTGTTTTCTACTAAAAATTGTCGAATTTAGCAATATTTTGACGTTTATCAATCCCCCTTTCCTTTATGTGATAAAATATCATCGAATTAGGCAATATTTTGCCGTTTTTCCACGTTTTTGTAAAATTTCAGTTCATTGGTATTAATTCAATAAATATACGATGAAAATGATGCAAACACATAATTGATTAGATAATAACCTTAAATACTTCATTTTCAATCAACTATTTGTTTCTCGTTAAAATACTGAGTAAGATATTGAAAAGGGGAGATTTCTGTTTTTATTGCATATATCGACGTTTCAGCCGGATTAGAGCGGTTTTACGTGTACATCTTCCATCGGTAATATAAACGGAAAATCAGGAACATTTTAGTTAATTCTAATGAAAACACATTGATTTTTATCATTTGTATTGGAATGATAAAATGTGTTTCGCATTGTCATATGTCTTTTCATGGATCTAAATAATACGAAACCTCGCTCTATGATTTGATGTTAAAATCCTCAAATATGGTAAAATAGTGACTTTTTCATGTTTTTCATGTAGAGTGATTTTATGTAAATATATTCGTTTTTACCAATATTTCGATACTACTTCAAGTTTTCTCACGACACATGATTTGGCCTTCATATCTCAGAATTTCGCAAATTTTGCATTTTTACGCAAGTTTTTTGCATTTTGTTTTGTATTAAAATCATCGAATTTAGCAATATTTTGACGTGTATCATCCCCTTTTCCTTTTATGTGATTTAAAAAAAATATCTTCGAATTAGGCAATATTTTGCTGTTTTTCCACGTTTTTTGTGAATTTTCAGTTAATTGTTATTAATTAAATATATATACGATAAATATGATGCAAACACATAATTGATTAGAAATTAACCTTAAATACTTCATTTTCAATCAACTATTTGTTTCTCGTTAAAATACTGAGTAAGATATTAAAAATGGGAGAAGTTCTGTTTTTATTACATATATCGACGTTTCAGCCGGATTAGAGCGATTTTACGTGTACATCTTCCATCGGTAATATAAACGGAAAATCAGGAACATTTTAGTTAATTCTAATGAAAACACATTGATTTTTATCATTTGTATTGGAAACAACATTGTCATATGTCTTTTCTTGGATCTAAATAATACGAAACCTTGCTCTGTAATTTGAATTTCAAATCCTCAAGTATGGTAAAATAGTGACTTTTTCACGTTTTTCATATAGTGTGATTTTACGTAAATATATTCGTTTTTACCAATATTTCGATACTACTTCATGTTTTCTCACTATATGTGATTTAGCCTTCATATATCAGAATTTCGCAAATTTTGCATTTTTATGCAAGTTTCTTGCATTTTGTTTTGTACTAAAAATCTTCGAATTTAGCAATATTTTGACGTTTATCATCCCCTTTTCCTTTATGTGATTTAAACAAAATATCATCGAATTAGGCAATATTTTGCTGTTTTTCCACGTTTTTGTGAATTTTCAGTTTATTGTTATTAATTCATTAAATATACGATAAAAATGATGCAAACACATAATTGATTAGAAATTAACCTTGAATACTTCATTTTCAATCAACTATTTGTTTCTCGTTAAAATACTGTGTAAGATATTGAAAATGGGAGAAGTTCTGTTTTTATTGCATATATCGATGTTTCAGCCGGATTAGAGCGGTTTTACGTGAACATCTTCCATCGGTAATATAAACGAAAAATCAGGAACATTTTAGTTAATTCTAATGAAAACACATTGATTTTTAAAATTTGTATAGGAAACAACATTGTCATATGTCTTTTCATGGATCTAAATATTACGAAACCTCGCTTTATGATTCGAAGTTAAAATCTTCAAATTTTATATAATAGTGACTTTTTTTCACGTTTTTCATGTAGTTTGATAGTACGTAAATATATTCATTTTTTTACCAATATTTCGATACTATTTCATGTTTTCTCACGATATGTGATTTAGCCTTCATATCTCAGAATTTCGCAAATTTGGCATTTTTAAGCAAGTTTCTTGCATTTTTTTTGCACTAAAAATCATCGAATTTAGCAATATTTTGACGTTTATCAATCCCCCTTTTCTTTATGTGATTTAAACAAAATATCATCGAATTAGGCAATATTTTGCTGTTTTTCCACGTTTTTGTCAATTTTCAGTTTATTGTTATTAATTCATTATATATAAGATAAAAATGATGCAAACACATAATTGATTAGAAATTAATCTTAAATACTTCATTTTCATTCAACTATTTGTTTCTCGTTAAAATACTGAGAAAGATATTGAAAGGAGAGAAGTTCTGTTTTTATTGCATATATCAACGTTTCAGCTGGATTAGAGCGGTTTTACATGTACATCTTCCATCGGCAATATAAACGGAAAATCAGGAACATTTTAGTTAATTCTAATGAAAACACATTGATTTTTATCATTTGTATTGGAAACAACATTGTCATATGTCTTTTCTTGGTTCTAAATAATACGAAACCTCGCTCTATGATTTAAAGTTAAAATCCTCAAATATGGTAAAATAGTGACTTTTTCACGTTTTTCATTTAGTGTGATTTTACATATATATATTCGTTTTTGCCAATATTTCGATGCTACTTCATGTTTTCTCACGATATGTGATTTGGCCTTCATATATCAGAATTTCGCAAATTTTGCATTTGTAAGCAAGTTTGTTGCATTTTGTTTTGTACTAAAAATCGTCGAATTTAGCAATATTTTGACGTTTATCAATCTCCTTTTCCTTTTTGTGATAAAATATCATCGAAATAAATATATTCGTTTTTACCAATATTTCGATACTACTTCAAGTTTTCTCACGACACGTGATTTGGCCTTCATATCTCAGGATTTCGCAAATTTTGCATTTTTAAGCTAGTTTTTTGCATTTTGTTTTGTACTAAAAATCATCGAATTTAGCAATATTTTGACGTTTAACATCCCCTTTTCCTTTTATGTGATTTAAACAAAATATCTTCGAATTAGGCAATATTTTGCTGTTTTTCCACGTTTTTTGTGAATTTTCAGTTAATTGTTATTAATTCAATATATATACGGTAAAAATGATGCAAACACATAATTGATTAGAAATTAACCTTAAATACTTCATTTTCAATCTACTATTTGTTTCTCGTTAAAATACTGAGTAAGATATTGAAAATGGGAGAAGTTCTGTTTTTATTACATATATCGACGTTTCAGCCGGATTAAAGCGATTTTACGTGTATATCTTCCATCGGTAATATAAACGGAAAATCAGGAACATTTTAGTTAATTCTAATGAAAACACATTGATTTTTATCATTTGTATTGGAAACAACATTGTCATATGTCTTTTCTTGGATCTAAGTAATACGAAACCTTGCTCTGTAATATGAAGTTAAAATCCTCAAGTATGGTAAAATAGTGACTTTTTCACGCTTTTCTTATAGTGTGATTTTACGTAAATATATTCGTTTTTACCAATATTTCGATACTACTTCATGATTTCTCACTATATGTGATTTGGCCTTCATATCTCTTAATTTCGCCAATTTTGCATTATTAAGCAAATTTCTTGCATTTTGTTTTGTACTAAAAATCTTCGAATTTAGCAATATTTTGACGTTTATCATCCCCTTTTCCTTTATGTGATTTAAACAAAATATCATCGAATTAGGCAATATTTTGCCGTTTTTCCACGTTTTTGTGAATTTTCAGTTTGTTGTTATTAATTCATTAAATATACGATAAAAATGATGCAAACACATAATTGATTAGAAATTAACCTTAAATACTTCATTTTCAATCAACTATTTGTTTCTAGTTAAAACACTGGGTAAGATATTGAAAAGGGGAGAAGTTCTGTTATTATTGCATATATCGACGTTTCAGCCGGATTAGAGTGGTTTTACCTGTACATCTTCCATCGGTAATATAAACGGAAAATCTGGAACATTTTAGTTAATTCTAATGAAAACACATTGATTTTTATCATTTGTATTGGAAACAACATTGTCATATGTCTTTTCATTGATCTAAATATTACGAAACCTCGCTTTATGATTCGAAGTTAAAATCCTCAAATTTGGTATAATAGTGACTTTTTTCACGTTTTTCATGTAGTTTGATAGTACGTAAATATATTCATTTACACCAATATTTTGATACTATTTCATGTTTTCTCACGATATATGATTTGGCCTTCATATCTCAGAATTTCGCAAATTTTGCATTTTTAAGCAAGTTTTTTGCATTTTGTTTTGTACCAAAAATCGTCGAATTTAGCAATATTTTGACGTTTATCATCCCCTTTTCCTTTATGTGATTTAAACAAGATATCATCGAATTAGGCAATATTTTGCCGTTTTTCCACGTTTTTGTAAATTTTCAGTTCATTGGTATTAATTCATTATATATATGATAAAAATGATGCAAACACATATTTGATTAGATAATAACCTTAAATACTTAATTTTCAATCAACTATTTGTTTCTCGTTAAAATACTGAGTAAGATATTAAAAAGGGGAGGGGTTCTGTTTTTATTGCATATATCGACGTTTCAGCCGGATTAAAGCGGTTTTACGTGTACATCTTCCATCGGTAATATAAACGGAAAATCAGGAACATTTTAGTTAATTCTAATGAAAACACATTGATTTTTATCATTTGTATTTGAATGATAAAATGTGTTTCGCATTGTCATATGTCTTTTCTTGGATCTAAATAATACGAAACCTAGCTCTATGATTTGAAGTTAAAATCCTCAAATATGGTAAAATAGTGACTTTTTCACGTTTTTCATGTAGTGTGATTTTACGTAAATATATTAGTTTTTACCAATATTTCGATATTACTTCAAGTTTTGTCACGACACGTGATTTGGCCTTCATATCTCAGAATTTCGCAAATTTTGCATTTTTAGGCAAGTTTTTTGCATTTTGTTTTGTACTAAAAATCATCGAATTTAGCAATATTTTGACGTTTATGATCCCCTTTTCCTTTTATGTGATTTAAACAAAATATCTTCGAATTAGGCAATATTTTGCCGTTTTTCCACGTTTTGGTGAATTTTCAGTTTATTGGCATTAATTCAATAAATATTCGATAAAAATTATGCAAACACATAATTGATTGGATAATAACCTTAAATATTTCATTTGCAATCATCTATTTGTTTCTCGTTAAAATACTGAGTAAGATATTGATAGGGGGAGAAGTTCGTTTTTTATTGCATATATCGACGTTTCATCCGGAATAGAGCGGTTTTACGTGTACATCTTCCATCGGTAATATAAACAGAAAATCAGGAGCATTTTAGTTAATTCTAATGAAAACACATTAATTTGTATCATTTGCATTGGAAACAACATTGTCATATGTCTTTTCTTAGATCTAAATAATACGAAACCTTGCTCTGTGATTTGAAGTTCAAATATCCAAATTTGGAATAATAGTGAATTTTCACGTTTTTCAGGTAGTTTGATATTAGGTAAATATATTCATTTTTTACCAATGTTTCGATACTATTTCATGTAGTATCACGATATGTGATTTGGCCTTAAAATCTCAGAATTTCGCATAATATTGCATTTTAAGGAAGTTTTCTTGCATTTTGTTTCGTACTAAAAATCATCGAATTTAGTGATATTTTGACGTTTATCATCCCCCTTTTCCTATATGTGATATAAACAAATTATTATCAAATTAGGCAATATTTTGCTGTTTTTCCACGTTTTTGTGAATTTTCAGTTTATTGTTATTAATTCAAAAAATATACGATAAAATTGATGCAAACACATAATTGATTAGAAATTAACCTTAAATACTTCATTTTCAATCAACTATTTGTTTCTCGTTAAAATATTGAGTAAGATATTGAAAGGGGAGAAGTTCTGTTTATATTGCATATATCGACGTTTCAGCTGCATTAGAGCGGTTTTACGTGTACATCTTCCATCAGTAATATAAACGGAAAATCAGGAACAATTTAGTTAATTCTAATGAAAACACATTGATTTTTATCATTTGTATTGGAAACAACATTGTCATATGTCTTTTCTTGGATCTAAATAATACGAAACCTTGCTCTAGAATTTTATGTTAAAATCCTCAAATATATTAAAATAGTGACTTTTTCACGTTTTTCAAATAGTGTGATTTTACGTAAATATATTCGTTTTTACCAATATTTCGATACTACTTCATGTTTTCTCACGATATGTGATTTGGCCCTCATGTCTCAGAATTTCGCAAATTTTGCACTTTTAAGCAAGTTTCTTGCATTTTGTTTTGTAGTAAAAGTCATCGAATTTAGCAATATTTTGACGTTTATCATCCCCTTTTCCTTTATGTCGTAAAAAGTCGTAATTTCAAACGGCGAATACGTGAAGAGAGCCAGAATTTGCCTCCAAAATATGGCTCAAGCGTCGAATTTGGGATGTTTGGGGCTATTTTGAAAATTGAAGGGGGGGGAGGGGGGGCAGAATTTGATACATCGCCGCTTTCAGTAATTGGCATATTTTCGGTATAAAACGTCGCAATTTCAAACTGCGAATACGTGCAGAGAACCAGAATTTGGCTCCAAAATGTGGCTCAAGGGTCGAATTTAGGATGTTTGGGATAAAAAGTCGTAATTTCAAACTGCTAATACGTGCAGAGAGCCAGAATTTGGTTCCAAAATAATTCTCAAGGGTCGAATTTGGGATCTTTTGGATATTTTGAAAACTGCAGGGAGGGTTTGGCAAAATGTGATCCATCGCCGCACTCAGTAATTGGCATATTTTCGGCATAAAAAGTCGTAATTTCAAACTGCGAAATACGTGCAGAGAGCCAGAATGTGGCTCCAAAATATGGCTCAAGCGTTGAATTTGGGATTGTTACGACCCTGGGTTCTCCAGTGGAAACCAGAGGTCAAAATTGAGCTATTAAACTTTCTGGTAGTACAGTTGAGGCATCACGAGCGGCAATTGTTTGTATCTTCCCTGCCAGACGTAAGACTATTATTGTTTCTCAAAGAGCATTTAAAGACTGAGCTGGGGGTTGATTATTAAATAATAACATAGGCACCAACTTTGCTTACTAATACTTTCTAATCATTCGTAAAGTAACAATACGTTGCATAGGGGAAGATCTTTAATGTGCTTAGCTGCACGATCAATTAGGCTCCTTCCGGCACCACGACATGAGGGAGGCTAGCTGGTCGCTAGGAGTTTCCTTCTCTGGCTGGCGTTCGTGCGGACGAGACCTACTCTGTGGCTGCACCCCCTAATCTCCTCCCTTCTCCTCTTACTTATTTCCCTTACCTTAAGTTCCTGTACCATTAAGTTAAGTATTGGATGGTGTTAAGTGTGCCTACTCTGGTAGTAAATATTGGTGAGACCTGAGGATAGTATTTGCCAGTGTTTTGGGTACCCCTAAGTGTTGTGTTTTGTATTAGGGTCCCACGTGTTTTCACTACCCTGAGCTGCATCCAGCTTCAGTGCTTATCCAGTAGTACTTTACCCTAGCTTGTTATTAGTGTAAACCTTGTATCCTGCCTATGTGGACCAAGGCTTTTAACGTAAGATAGTGTGGTAAAGTTATTATTATTATTGTTATTGGTGTGAGTGTATATGGGGGGTTGTTAAGGGGTTAATAAATAAGTACATGAATTACAGAGTATCCCTTCTTCCTGTGTGGAGTGCATTGATCAACCCTTAGACTAACATATATGGTCTAGTAGCAAGTTATTACTACTGTGGATAGTTTATTTTGGGGGCCGGGCCTTTTAGCTCTCCCATATTTGATACTCTGTCTTCTAACTACCCTTACCCCTTAATAGTACCAGTACCCCATAGGAAGCCACCATACATTCATTTATAACAAGTGGTTGGCCAGTCCGGGAGGAATATTATAAGTGTAAAAAATTAGATTCTTGAGTGCCAAAATTAAAATTTTTTGTTTTCCGCAGAACGGTTGTGTGCTAGCCTAGGGTCCAGCTCATCTAGCAAAGGACATTCTTGCACTGACTGGACACCCAGCTGGATCCCTTCACGATTAAGGTTAGTGTGGCCTTGTGTTAGGGGCCGTGCAAATTTTTGTTTTTTTTCCAATTTTTATTTTTTAATTTTTTCTTTAGCTGGGAGCTAAAATTATTAGTGATGTCTTCTGAAATGCAGAGACTGGCAAGCGAGCCTTCAGTGGTAGAGATAAAGAAACTTAAAAAGTCTAATTTAGTATTGTTAGGCAAGGAATTTGGCCTAGAATTTAATGACGCGGATAAAAAGTGGACTTTGGTGAATGAAATATTACAACATTGTATTGATGAAGAACTATTGGCAAGTGATACACCTTTATGCCAGCCTAGCCAAGCAGAAAGTGCAACTCATAGGGATAGAGAATTAGCATTAGAGTTAGCAAAAATAAAATTAGAGGAGCAAAGACTCAAAACCGAGGAGGCTAGAATTATAGCAAATGCCACTGGACCTCCACCTGCCGGGGATTCAAACCCCAGGCATTATGAGAAAAAGCATAATTTGCCTGAATTTTCCGAGTCGGACCCTGAAAGGTTTTTCAACCATTTTCAGAGATTGGCCATGTCCATGAACTGGCCAAAGGAAGAGTGGGTGAAAATCCTACAGGGAAGACTTAGGGGTAAAGCACAAGATATTTTTATAAACATGCCTGACGACGAGTGTTTCGAATATGATAAAGTCAGGGAATGTATTTTGCGGGCATATGAAATTACTCCTGAAGCTCACCGCCAAGTTTATCGCAACCTTAGGCCTACTCACAACCAACCGCTCACTGAATTTGTTAGTGATCAAATTAGATTGTTTGATAGATGGATTCGCTATGCGAAAGCCGAAACATACGAGGCTCTCAGGAACTTAATTTTAATGGAGCATTTTATAGATATTATGCCAGAGAATGTTTCAAATTACATTAGAGGAAGGGTAGAGGTAAATTCTAAAATAGGGGATTTGGCCAAGTTGGCAGAAAACTACCAATTGGCGGGCAAAAGGCCCAATAAAAATAATTATACCCCACAGAGTAGCAAAACTTATACCCACAGCCAGTCCAGACCAGCTCATTCTAACCCTTTACCTAATGCACCTTCTGTTTCAGACATAACTAACCCTGTTAAAGTGTCTAGCCCCACGGCACCTAAGGGTGAACCGAAGGGTAATTCTGTTAGTAATATCTCTTCTCCCCGACGTTTTTGTGGTCACTGTAATCGTCCAAACCACACTATTAGCCGTTGTTGGCAACTGTACCCGGAAAAAAGACCCAATGCTCTAGTTGTGACACAGGGCTTGAGGCTTTCGGAAGGGTTAGGGAGTAAGACCTCCAACCCACAGTGGTTGGACTTGCTTACCCCATTCTTATCGAAAGGGAGACTACTTTTGTCTGAGGGTTCTTCCTGGAAGGACGTGGTGATCTTCCGAGACACCAGTGCCATCCAGACTTTAATTTTAGAGAGTGCGTTGCAAGGTGCCAACACTCTCGACACTGGAGAGGTGGTACTGGTTGAGGGTGTCACTAGTGATACTCGAGCAGTACCCCTCCATAAGGTTACCCTGGAATCTGATTTCCACAAGGGTGTTTGTACAGTCGGAGTCACTTCATACCTACCTTTCCCTAATGTTGATGTAATAGTTGGTAATGATTTAGCAGGGGATAAGGTAGGGGACTCCAGACTGCCTATTATGTTGCCTACCCCTAAGGTTTGCCTGGATCCACCCGCCGCAGAGGATAATGTTGTGTACCCTGCGTGCGCGGTGACCAGGTCTATGGGACTTAAATGTAAGGGCAGCCCTGTGCTTGCCAAGGTGGTAAATCCTGAGGTCACGAGGAGCTTTCCGAGTGGTGAAAACCAAGTGGACCTCGCGGACACATTCATGGCCCGACTCGATGACGTGGCCGAGGACATTGTGGAGAGCCTGCCACCGCCATCTACCGAGAGTAGTGGGGAGGTGGAGGAGAACACTGTTGAGCCTCGGCCAATGGCATCTGACCAAGGCCTAGATGTCTCCTTGAGTGAGTTACAGAAAGCTGACCCCACTCTTGCAGATTGTCATGAAACAGCCGTCTCTATGGAGGAAATTGTAGACGCAGCAACTGGGTACTACTACAATGATCGGATTTTGATGAGAAAATGGAGACCACAGAGTGCTCCCTTGTCAAATGAGTGGGAGGTAGTCCACCAGGTTATGTTGCCGACCTGCTATAGAGAAAGAGTTTTGGCAGCTGCTCATGATGATCCTATGGGGGGGACATCAAGGTATTAATATTACGTATCACAAAATTTTAAAGTATTTTTTCTGGCCCAAGCTGAAAAGCGATGTGGCAAAATTTTGTAATGCGTGTATTGTTTGTCAACTGGTTGGGAAACCAAACCAGACTCCACCTAAAGCTCCTCTAAAGCCTATTGTCGTGCCAGAGGAACCATTTTCTCATGTGGTAATGGACTGTGTTGGACCATTACCTAGAACTAAGTCTGGTAATATTTACCTAATCACAATGATGTGTATCACTACTCGTTACCCAGAGGCTTTTGCTGTAAGGAACATCCGAGCAAAAACTGTTGTTGCTCGTATGTTGCAATTTTTTTCCACTTTTGGACTGCCTCGGGTCGTGCAAACTGACAATGGTACTAATTTTAAGTCTGATATTTTTTAGCAATTTTGTAAGGAACATGGAATAACTCATAAGGTTTCCAGCCCATACCATCCACAGAGTCAGGGGGTAATTGAACGTTTCCATCTAACTCTGAAGCAGATGTTGAAGACATCGTGCGAGAGTTCCCACACCTTCTGGGATGAGAATTTGCCATATGTTTTGTTTGCGGCTAGAGAGGGATTACAAAGTTCACTGGGTTGTTCTCCTTTTGAGTTAGTCTTTGGCCATAAAGTTCGTGGACCCTTGCAAATGTTACAGGAGAATCTGTTAGGGAACGTAACGTTAGCCGAAGGTTCGGCTTTCTTTGCGCAACACCACCAGAGATTCAAGGACTGCAAGGCGGCTGCATTAAAGTATCTTGGCAAGACCCAAGAAAAGATGAAAGAACGTAACGATGCTAAATCTAAGTTACGGGTATTTCAGCCTGGCGACCCTGTCCTGGTATTAAAGCCTCGACTAGGGAACACTATGTCCCACAAGTACGAAGGCCCCTACATTGTGACAGAAAAGACTGGGGACCTCACATACAAAGTGAGGCACTCTGACAAACGTAACCAGGTAATGCTCATACATGTAAATCGACTGAAGAAGTTCCAGGGCCCCAGGCCCATTGCACTAACCAATGTTTCCATTTCCAGTGAGAGAGGGGAGGATTGTTCTGGGGACCCAACTAATCTCATTTTCAATAATTCTAGTTCTGTGAATGCTGTGGAGGAAGGACTGTCCCATTTGCAGATGGCCCAACGTGAAGAGGTGCAGTCGTTGGTTGATGAATTCTCCAGTCTGTTCGGGGAGGTCCCAACCCAGACTGATGCCATTCGCCATGATGTCGAGTTGACGGACTACACTCCCATTCGCCTTCAACCCTACCGGATGAGTCCAGAAAAGAAGGCCATCGTACGGAAGGAGGTCGACTTCTTGCTCCAGCACGGCCTCATCCGGCCGAGCCAGGGCTCTTGGTGCTCGCCCTGCCTTTTGGTCCCCAAACCAGACGGCTCCTGGCGATTATGCACCGACTATCGGCAGCTCAACAAGGTGACCATTGTGGATGCCTATCCGCTGCCCCTCCTCGAGGCCTGCATCGACGAGCTGGGAAATGCCAAGTACGTCTCGAAATTTGACCTCTCGAGGGGGTCAAATATCATCTAAATCAAATCCCACTCACTGAACGTGCTAAACAACTAACTGCGTTCGTGACACCCGAGGGGGTTTTTGAGTATCAAGTGTTACCGTTCGGTTTGCATAATGCTCCTGCCACATTCCAGAGACTCATGAACTCTCTGCTCGCTAAGGTGCCAAATTGTCGGGCGTATTTAGATGATATCGTGCTTTTTGACAGTAATTGGGCTGACCACATAGCTAGGTTACGCCAGTTGTTTGCAATCTTGAAAAGGGCAAATCTTACCTTAAATGCTAAAAAGTGTCATTTTGGCCAAGGCACAGTGACGTACCTCGGTTATGAAGTGGGCCAAGGAAAAGTGTTACCTCGGCAAGATAAAATCAGTGCCATTCTGGAGTATCCAGTACTAAAGTCTAAAAAGGACGTTCAAAGATTTATCGGTATGTGTGCGTACTATCGACGTTTTTGTCAGAACTTTTCCAGTGTTGCCACTCCTCTCACAGACTTGTTGCGGAAAGCCGTTAAATTTAAGTGGTCATCAGACTGTGCAGAGGCATTTAAAAATTTGAAATTGATCTTAGCTTCCGCCCCAGTGCTTGCTAGTCCAAGGTTCGACCGACCGTTTAAAATTCATGTTGACGCGTCTGACTCGGGTGCTGGTGCAGTGTTGTTGCAAACTGGGGATGATCAGGTGGAACACCCAGTATATTATTACTCTGTGAAATTCGACAAGGCGCAACGCAATTATTCAGTGGTAGAAAAAGAGGCGTTGGCGCTAGTGTTAACATGTAAAAAGTTCGAAGTTTACCTCACAGGTAATATAGTGGAAGTGTACACGGACCATAACCCACTAGTCTTCCTGACTCAGATGAAGGGTAAGAATAAACACATCCTCAGGTGGGCGTTGTACCTACAGGACTTCAATCTTTCCATTACCCACCTACCGGGCAGACTCAACGTGATAGCCGACGCTCTGTCCCGGTTGCCTGAATAACATTCATCTGAGCCACAGAAAGCCATTTACCAACTGTCATGCTTTAGTTATTTTTTTTTAGGTTCTCCTGTGACATTAAATATTCCGTGTCCAATTTCTTTACTTCCCTGTTCTTTTATTTTTTGTGTATGTTTTTTTTCTTTCAGAGAACTCCTTTGTATTTTTTTTTGCAGAGAAATTGTTTTTGATTGATTTTTTGTTTTTGTCATATGTTTTTCTTTTTATTCACTGTATACTCTTACAAAAAAATATGACTACTATTCTAGTAGTCACATTTTTTTTTCTCTGAAGGGGGGAGGAGTGTTACGACCCTGGGTTCTCCAGTGGAAACCAGAGGTCAAAATTGAGCTATTAAACTTTCTGGTAGTACAGTTGAGGCATCACGAGCGGCAATTGTTTGTATCTTCCCTGCCAGACGTAAGACTATTATTGTTTCTCAAAGAGCATTTAAAGACTGAGCTGGGGGTTGATTATTAAATAATAACATAGGCACCAACTTTGCTTACTAATACTTTCTAATCATTCGTAAAGTAACAATACGTTGCATAGGGGAAGATCTTTAATGTGCTTAGCTGCACGATCAATTAGGCTCCTTCCGGCACCACGACATGAGGGAGGCTAGCTGGTCGCTAGGAGTTTCCTTCTCTGGCTGTCGTTCGTGCGGACGAGACCTACTCTGTGGCTGCACCCCCTAATCTCCTCCCTTCTCCTCTTACTTATTTCCCTTACCTTAAGTTCCTGTACCATTAAGTTAAGTATTGGATGGTGTTAAGTGTGCCTACTCTGGTAGTAAATATTGGTGAGACCTGGGGATAGTATTTGCCAGTGTTTTGGGTACCCCTAAGTGTTGTGTTTTGTATTAGGGTCCCACGTGGTTTCACTACCCTGAGCTGCATCCAGCTTCAGTGCTTATCCAGTAGTACTTTACCCTAGCTTGTTATTAGTGTAAACCTTGTATCCTGCCTATGTGGACCAAGGCTTTTAACGTAAGATAGTGTGGTAAAGTTATTATTATTATTGTTATTGGTGTGAGTGTATATGGGGGGTTGTTAAGGGGTTAATAAATAAGTACATGAATTACAGAGTATCCCTTCTTCCTGTGTGGAGTGCATTGATCAACCCTTAGACTAACATATATGGTCTAGTAGCAAGTTATTACTACTGTGGATAGTTTATTTTGGGGGCCGGGCCTTTTAGCTCTCCCATATTTGATACTCTGTCTTCTAACTACCCTTACCCCTTAATATTACCAGTAACCCATAGGAAGCCACCACACATTTATTTATAACAGGGATGTTTGGGAAATTTTAGAAACTGCAGGGAGGGTTTGGGCCAAATGTGATCCAACGCCGCTTTCAGTAATTGGCATATTTTCGGTATAAAAAGTCGTAATTTCAATCTGCGAATACGTGCAGAGAGCCAGAATTTGGCTCCAAAATATGGCTCAAGCGTCGAATTTGGTATGTTAGGGACATTTTGAAAACTGCATAGAGGGTTTGGGCAGAATGTGTTACATTGCCGCTTTCAGTATTTGGGATATTTTCGGTATAAAAAATCGTAATTTCAAACTGCGAATACGTGCAGAGAGCCAGAATTTAACTGCAAAACGTGGCTTAAGGGTCGAATTTGGGATCTTTTGGATATTTTGAAAACTGCAAGAAGGGTTTGGGCACAATGTGATATAACGCCGCTCAAAGTAATTGGCATATTTTCGGAATAAAAAGTCCTAATTTAAACCTGCGAATACGTGCAGAGAGCCAGAATTTGTCTCCAAAACTTGGCTCAAGGGTGGAATTTGGGATGTTTGGGATATTTTGAAAACTGCATGGAGGGCTTGGGCAAAATGTGATCCATCGTCGCACTCAGTAATTGGTATATTTTCGGTATAAAAAGTCGTAATTTCAAACTGCGAATACGTACAGAGAGCCAGAATTTGGCTCCAAAATATAGCTCATGGGTCGAATTTGGGATGTTTAGGATATTTTGAAAACTGCAGGGGGGGTTTGGGCAAAATGTGACCCATCGTCGCTCTCAGTAATTGGCATATTTTCGGTATAAAATTAAATAATTTCAAACTGCGAATACGTGCAGAGAGCCCTAATTTCGCTCCAAAATATGGCTCAAGCGTCGAATATGGGATGTTTGGAATATTTTTAAAACTGCAGGGAGGGTTTGGGCAAAATGTGATCCATCGCCGCTTTCAGTAATTGTTATGTTTTCGGTATAAAAAGTCATAACTTAAAACTGCAAATACACGCAGAAAGCCAGAATTTGGCTCCAAAATATGGCTCAAAGGTCAAATTTGTTATGTTTGGGATAATTTGCAAACTGCAAAGGGGTTTGGGCAAAATTTTACCCATCGCTGCTTTCAGTAATTGGCATATTTTCAAGCGTCAAATTTGGGATGTTTGGGATAAAATTCGTAATTTTAAACTGCGAATACGTGCAGAGAGCCAGAATTTGGCTGCAAAATAATTCTCTAGGTTCGAATTTGGGATGTTTGAGATATTTTGAAAACTGCAGTGAGGGTTTGGGCAAAATATGATCCATCGCCGCTCTCAGTAATTGGCATATTTTCGGTATAAACAGAGTTAATTTCAAACTGCGAATACGGTCAGAGAGCCCGAATTTGGCTTCAAAATATGGATCATGCGTTGAATTTGGGATGTTTGGGATATTTTGAAAACTGCAGGGGGGTTTGGGCAAAATGTGACCTATCGCTGCTCTCAGTAATTGATATATTTTCGGTATAAAATGTCGTAATTTCAAACTGCAAATATGTGCAGAGAGACTGAATTAAGCTCCAAAATATGGCTCAAGGGTCGAATTTGGGATGTTTTGGATAATTTAAAAACTGCAGAGAGGGTTTGGGCTAAATTTGATCCATCGCCGCTTTCAGTAATTGGCATATTTTCGGTATAAAAATTCATTTCGAACTGCAAATACAAGCAGAAAGACAAAATTTGGCTCTCAAATAATTCTTAAGAGTCGAATTTGGGATGTTTGGGATATTTTAAAAACTGCAGGGAGTGTTTGGGCAGAATGTGATCCATTGCCGCTTTCAGTTTTTGGCATATTTTCAGTATAAAAATTCGTGATTTCAAGCTGCGAATACGTGCAGAGAGCCAGAATTTAGCTGCAAAATATGGCTCATATTGATGAATTTGGGATGTTTTGGATATTCTGAAAATTGCAGGAGGGTTTAGGCAAAATGTGGTCCATCGCCGCTCTCAGTAATTGACATATTTTCGGTATAAAATGTCGTAATTTTAAACTGCGAATATGTGCAGAGAGCCAGAATTTGGCTCCAAAATATGACTCAAGGGTCGAATTTGGGATAATTTGAAAACTGCACAGAGGGTTTGGGCTAAATGTGATCCATTGCAGAGAGCCAGAATTTGGCTCCAAAATATAGCTCAAGCGTCGAATTTGGGATGTTTGCTATATTTTGAAAACTGCAGAGATGGTTTGGGCAAAATGTGATCCATCGCCGCTCTCAGTAATTGGCATATTTTCAGTTTAAAAAGACGAAATTTCATATTGCGATACGTGCAGAGAGCCCGAATTTGGCTTCAAAATATGGCTCAAGCGTCGAATTTGGGATGTTTGGGATATTTTGACGTTTATCATCCCCTTTTCCTTTATATGATTTAAACAAAATATCATCGAATTAGGCAATATTTTGCTGTTTTTCAACGTTTTTGTGAATTTTCAGTTTATTGTTATTAATTCATTAAATATACGATAAAAATGATGCAAACACATATTTGATTAGAAAATAACCTTAAATACTTAATTTTCAATCAACTATTTGTTTCTCGTTAAAATACTGAGTAAGATATTGAAAAGGGGAGAAGTTCTGTTTTTATTGCATATATCGACGTATCAGCCGGATTAGAGCGGTTTTACGTGTACGTCTTCCATCGGTAATATAAACGGAAAATCAGGAACATTTTAGTTAATTCTAATGAGAACACATTGATTTTTATCATTTGTATTGGAAACAACATTGTCATATGTCTTTTCTTGGATCTAAATAATACGAAACCTTGCTCTGTAAATTGAAGTTAAAATCCTCAAATATGGTAAAATAGTGACTTTTTCACGTTTTTCAAGTAGTGTGATTTTACGTAAATATATTCGTTTTTACCAATATTTCGATACTACTTCATGTTTTCTCAAGATATGTGATTAGGCCTTCATATCTCAGAATTTCGCAAATTTTGCATTTTTAGGCAAGTTTCTTGCATTTTGTTTTGTACTAAAAATCTTCGAATTTAGCAATATTTTGACGTTTATCATCCCCTTTTCCTTTATGTGATTTAAACAAAATATCATCGAATTAGGCAATATTTTGCTGTTTTTCCACGTTTTTGTGAATTTTCAGTTTATTGTTATTAATTCATTAAATATACGATAAAAATGATGCAAACACATAATTGATTAGAAATTAACCTTAAATACTTCATTTTCAATCAACTATTTGTTTCTCGTTAAAATACGGAGTAAGATATTGAAAAGGGGAGAAGTTCTGTTTTTATTGCATATATCGACGTTTCAGCCGGATTAGAGCAGTTTTACGTGCACATATTCGCAGTTTGAAATTTCGATTTTTACACCAAAATTATGCCAATTACTGAGAGCGGCGATGGGACACATTTTGCCAAAACCCTCCTGTAGTTTCAAAATATCGCAAACATCCCAAATTCTACGCTTGAGCCATATTTTGAAGCCAATTTCTTGCTTTGTGCACGATTCGCAGTTTGAAATTACGATTTTTATACCGAAAATATGCCAATTACTGAAAGCGGCGGTTGATCACATTTTGTCTAAACCCTCCCTGCAGTTTTCAAAATATCCCAAACCTCCCACATTCGACGCTTGAGCCATATTTTGGAGCCAAATTCAGGCTCTCTGCACGTATTCGTAGTTTGAAATTACGAATTATTATACCGAAAACATGCAAATTACTGAAAGCGGCGTTGGATCACATGTTGCCCAAACCCTCCCTGCAGTTTTCAAAATATCCCAAACATCTCAAATTCGACGCTTGAGCCATATTTAGGAGCCAAATTCTGACTTTCCGTAAGTATTCGCAGATTGAAATTACGATATTTTATTCCGAAAATATTCCAATTACTGAAAGCGGCGATGGATCACATTTTGCCCAAACCCTCCCTGCTGTTTGTAATATACCCCAAATATCCCAAATTCTACGCTTGAGCCATATTTTGGAGCCAAATTCTGGCTCTCTGCACGTATTCGCAGTTTGAAATTACGATTTTTATACCGAAAATAAGCCAGCTACTTAAAGCAGCGGTTGATCACATTTTGCCTAAACCCTCCCTGCAGTTTTCAAAATATCCCAAACATCCTAAATTCAACGCTTGAGCCATATTTTGGAGCCATATTCTGGCTCTCTGCACGTATTCGCAGTTTGAAATTACGATATTTTATACCGAAAATATGCTAATTACTGTGAGCGGCAATCGGTCACATTTTGCCCAAACCCTCTGCAGTTTTCAAAATATCACAAACTTCCAAAATTTGAACCTTGATCCATATTTTGGAGCCAGGTTCTGGCTCTCTGCACATATTCGCAGTTTGAAATTTGAACTTTTTATACCGAAAATAAGAAAATTACTAAGAGCGGCCATGGATAACATCTTGCCCAAACCCTCCCTGCAGTTTTCAAAATATCCCAAACATCCCAAAATCGAAGCTTGAGCCATATTTTGGAGCCGAATTCTCGCTCTCTGCACGAGTTAGTAGTTTGAAATTAAGACTTTTTATACCGAAAACATGTCAATTACTGAGAGCGTCGATGGGTCACATTTTGCCCATACCCCGCTGCAGTTTCAAAATATCACAAACATCCAAAATTCTACGCTTGAACCATATTTTGAAGCCAAATTCTGGCTCTCTGCACGTATTCGCAGTTTGAAATTACGATTTTTATACCGAAAATATTCCAATTACTGAATGCAGCGGTTGATCACATTTTGCCCATACCCCGCTGCAGTTTCAAAATATCCTAAACATCCCAAATTCGAGACATGATCCATATTTTGGAGCCAGGTTCTGGCTCTCTGCACGTATTCGCAGTTTGAAATTAGGAATTTTCATATCGACAATATGCCAATAACTGAGCGCGGCGATGGGTCCCATTTTGCCCAAACCTCTCCTGCAGTTTTCAAAATAACCCAAACGTCACATATTCGACCCTTGTGACATCTTTTGGAGCCAAATTCTGGCTTTCTGCACATATTCGCAGTTTAAAATTGCGACTTTTTATACCGAAAATATGCCAATTACTGAAAGCGGCGATGGATCACATTTTGACCCAACCCCTCCCTGCAGTTTTCAAAATATCCCAAACATCCCAAATTCGACCCTTGAGCCATATTTTGGAACCAAATTCAGGCTCTCTGCACGTATTCGAAGTTTGAAATTACGAATTTTTATACCGAAAACATGCCAATTACTGAAAACGGCGTTGGATCACATTTTGCCCAAACCCTCTCTGCAGTTTTCCAAATATCCCAAACATCTCCAATTCGACGCTTGAGCCATATTTTGGAGCAAAATTTTGACTCTCTGCACGTATTCGCAGTTTGAACTTACGATTTTTATACCGAAAATATTCCAATTATTGAAAGCGGCGGTTGATCACATTTTGTATAAACCCTCCCTGCAGTTTTCAAAATATCCCAAACATCCCAAATTCGACGCTTGAGCCATATTTTGGAGCCAAATTCTGGGTCTCTGCACATATTCGCAATTTGAAGTTACGATATTTTATACCGAAAATATGCTAATTACTGTGAGCGGCAATGGGTCACATTTTGCCCAAACCCCCTGCAGTTTTCAAAATATCCCAAACATCCCAAATTCGAACCTTGATCCATATTTTGGAGCCAAGTTCTGGCCCTCTGCACGTATTCGCAGTTTGAAATTAGGAATTTTTATATCGACAATATGCCAATTACTGAGAGCGGCGATGGGTCCCATTTTGCCCAAACCCCTCCTGCAGTTTTCAAAATAACCCAAACATAACATATTCGACTCTTGATCCATATTTTGGAGCCGAAAACTAGGTTTCAGCACGTATTCGCAGTTTAAAATTACGAATTTTATACCGAAAATATGCTAATTACTGAAAGCGGCGATGTATTACATTTTGACCCAACCCCTCCCTGCAGTTTTCAAAACATCACATACATCCCAAATTCGACCTTTGTGCCATATTTTGGAGTCAATTCTGGCTTTCTGCACATATTCGCAGTTTAAAATTACGACTTTTTATACCGAAAATATGGCAATTACTGAAAGCGGCAATGGATCACATTTTCACCCAACCCCTCCCTGCAGTTTTCAAAATATCCCAAACATCCCAAATTCGACGCTTGAGCCATATTTTGGAGCCAAATTCTGACTCTCTGCACGTATTCGCATTTTGAAATTATGACTTTTTATAACGAAATTATGCCAATTACTGAGAGCAGCGATGGGTCACACTTTGCCCAAACCACCCTGCAGTTTTCAAAATATCACAAACATCCCAAATTCGACTCTTGTGTCAGAGTTTGGATCCAAATTCTGGCTTTGTGCACAAATTCGCAGTTTGAAATTACGAATTTTTATACCGAAAATATGCACATTACTGAAAGTGGCGATGGATCACATTTTGCCCAAACCCTCCCTGCAGTTTTAAAAATATCCCAAATTCGATGCATTATCCATATTTTGGAGCCAAATTCTGGCTCTCTACACGTATTCGCAGCTTGAAATTACGACTTTTTACACCGAAAATATGCCAATTACTGAAAGATGCGATGGATCACATCTTGCCCAACTCCTCCCTGCAGTTTTCATAATATCTCAAACATCCCAAACTCGATGATTGAGCCATATTTTTCGAGACAAATTCTGACTCTCTGCACGTATTCACAGTTTGAAATTACGACTTTTTATACCGAAACTTTGCCAATTACTGAAAGAGGTGATGTATCACATTTTGCCCAAACTCTCCCCTGCAGTTTTTAAAATATCCCAAACATCCCAAAATCGACGCTTTAGCCATATTTTGGAGCCAAATTCTCGCTCTCTGCACGTGTTAGTAGTTTGAAGTTTTGACTTTTTATACCGAAAATATGCCAATTACAGACAGCGGCGATGGGTCACATTTGGCTCCCCCCCTAGCAGTTTTCAAAAAATCCCAAACATCCCAAATTCGACGCTTGAGCAATATTTTGGAGCCAAATTCAGGCTCTCTGCACGTATTCGTAGTTTGAAATTTCGAATTTTTATACCAAAAACATGCCAATTACTGAGAGCGGCGTTGGACCACATTTTGCCCAAACCCTTCTGCAGTTTTACATTCTGCACATATTCGCACATATTCGCACATATTCGAATATGTGCAGTTTAAAAAATTCACAAAAAACGTGGAAAAACAGCAAAATATTGCCTAATTCGATGATATTTTGTTTATATCACATAAAGGAAAAGGGGGATGATAAACGTCAAAATATTACTAAATTCGATGATTTTTAGTACGAAACAAAAGGCAAGAAAACTTGCTTAAAATGCAATATTATGCGAAATTCTGAGATATGAAGGCCAAATCACATATCGTGATACTACATGAAATAGTATCGAAATATTGGTAAAAAATGAATATATTTACGTAATATCAAACTAAATGAAAAACTTGAAAAAAGTCACTATTATACCTAATTTGGAGATTTTAACTTCAAATCACAAAGCAAGGTTTCGTATTATTTAGATCCAAGAAAAGACATATGACAATGTTGTTTCCAATGCAAATGATAAAAATTAATGTGTTTTCATTAGAATTAACTAAAACGCTATTGATTTTCCGTTTATATTACCGATGGAAGATGTAAACGTAAAACCGCTCTATTCCGGCTGAAACGTCGATATATGCAATAAAAACCGAACTTCTCCCCTTTTCAATATTTTACTCAGTATTTTAACGAGAAACAAATAGATGATTGCAAATGAAGTATTTAAGGTTTTTATCAAATCAATTATGTGTTTGCATAATTTTTATCGTATATTTAATGAATTATTACCAATAAACTGAAAATTCACCAAAACGAGGAAAAACGGCAAAATATTGCCTAATTCGAAGATATTTTGTTTAAATCACATGAAAGGAAAAGGGGATGATAAACGCCAAAGTATTGCTAAATTCGATGATTTTTAGTACAAAACAAAATGCAAGAAACTTGCTTAAAAATGCAAAATTTGCGAAATTCTGAGATATGAAGGCCAAATAACATATCGTGAGAAAACATGAATTAGCATCGAAATATTGGTAAAAACGAATATATATACGTAAAATCACACTACATGAAAAACGTTAAAAAAGTCACTATTTTACTATATTTGAGGATTTTAACTTCAAATCATAGAGCGAGGTTTCGTATTATTTAGATCCAAGAAAAGACATATGACAATGCGAAACACATTTTGTCATTCCAATACAAATGATAAAAATCAATGTGTTTTCATTAGAATTAACTAAAATGTTCCTGATTTTCCGTTTATATTACCGATGGAAGATGTACACGTAAAACCGCTCTAATCCGGCTGAAATGTCGATATATGCAATAAAAACAGAACTTCTCCCCTTTTTAACATCTTACTCAGTATTTTAACGAAAAACAAATAGTTGATTGAGAATGAAGTATTTAAGGTTAATTTCTAATCAATTATGTGTTTGCATTATTTTAATCGTATATATATTGAATAAATAACAATTAACTGAAAATTCACAAAAAACGTGGAAAAACAGCAAAATATTGCCTAATTCGATGATATTTTGTTTATATCGTATAAAAGAAAAGGGGGATGATAAACGTCAAAATATTACTAAATTCGATGATTTTTAGTACGAAACAAAAGGCAAGAAAACTTGCTTAAAATGCAATATTATGCGAAATTCTGAAATATGAAGGCCAAATCACATATCGTGATACTACATGAAATAGTATAGTATCGAAATATTGGTAAAAAATGAATATATTTACGTAATATCAAATTAAAGGAAAAACGTGAAAAAAGTCACTATTATGCCAAATTTGGAGATTTTACCTTCAAATCACAAAGCAAGGTTTCATATTATTTAGATCCAAGAAAAGACATATGACAATGTTGTTTCGAATGCAAATGATAAAAATTAATGTGTTTTCATTAGAATTAAGTAAAATGTTCCTGATTTTCCGTTTATATTACCGATGGAAGATGTACATGTAAAACCGCTTTATTCCGGCTGAAACGTCGATATATGCAATAAAAACCGAACTTCTCCCCCTATCAATATCTTACTCAGTATTTTAACGAGAAACAAATAGATGATTGCAAATGAAGTATTTAGGGATGTTATCTAATCAATTATGTGTTTGCATAATTTTTATCGTATATTTAATGAATTAATACCAATAAACTGAAAATTCACCAAAACGTGGAAAAACTGCAAAATATTGCCTAATTCGTAGATATTTTGTTTAAATCACATAAAAGGAAAAAGGGATGATAAACGTCAAAATATTGCTAAATTCGATGATTTTTAGTACAAAACAAAATGCAAAAAACTTGCTTAAAAATGCAAAATTTGCGAAATTCTGAGATTTGAAGGCCAAATCACGTGTCGTGAGAACACTTGAAGTGGTATCGAAATATTGGTAAAAACGAATATATTTACGTAAAATCACACTACATGAAAAACGTGAAAAAGTCACTATTTTATCATATTTGAGGATTTTAACTTCAAATCATAGAGCGAGGTTTCGTATTATTTAGATCCAAGAAAAGACATATGACAATGCGAAACACATTTTATCATTCCAATACAAATGATAAAAATCAATGTGATTTCATTTGAAATAACTAAAATGTTCCTGATTTTCCGTTTATATTACCGATGGAAGATGTACACGTAAAACAGCTTTAATCCGGCTGAAACGTCGATATATGCAATAAAAACAGAACTTCTCCCCTTTTCAATATCTTTCTCAGTATTTTAACGAGAAACAAATAGTTGATTGAAAATGAAGTATTTAAGGTTATTATCTAATCAATTATGTGTTTGCATCATTTTTATTGTATATTTAATGAATTATTACCAAAGAACTGAAAATTTACAAAAACGTGGAAAAACGGCAAAATATTGCCTAATTCGATGATATTTTGTTTAAATCACATAAAGAAAAGGGGATTGATAAACGTCAAAATATTGCTACATTCGACGATTTTTAGTACAAAACAAATTGCAAGAAACTTGCTTAAAAATGCAAAATTTGCGAAATTCTGAGATATGAAGGCCAAATCACATATCGAGAGAAAACATAAAATAGTATCAAAATATTGGTAAAAAATGATTATATTTACGTTCTATAAAACTACATGAAAAACGTGAAAAAAGTCACTATTATACCAAATTTGAGAATTTTAACTTCGAATCATAAAGCGAGGTTTCGTAATATTTAGGTCCATGAAAAGACATACGACCATGTTGTTTCCAAAACAAATGATAAAAATCAATGTGTTTTCATTAGAATTAACTAAAATGTTCCTGACTTTCCGTTTATATTACCGATGGAAGATGTACACGTAAAACCGCTCTAATCCGGCTGAAACGTCGATATATGCAATAAAAACAGAACTTCTCCCCTTTTCAATATCTTACTCAGTATTTTAACGAGAAACAAATAGTTGATTGAAAATGAAGTATTTAAGATTAATTTCTAATCAATTATGTGTTTGCATCATTTTTATCGCATATATATTGAATTAATAACAATTAACTGAAAATTCACAAAAAACGTGGAAAAACAGCAAAATATTGCCTAATTCGATGATATTTTGTTTATATCACATAGAGGAAAAGGGGGATGATAAACGTCAAAATATTACTAAATTCGATGATTTTTAGTACGAAACAAAAGGCAAGAAAACTTGCTTAAAATGCATTATTATGCGAAATTCTGAGATATGAAGGCCAAATCACATATCGTGATACTACATGAAATAGTATCGATATATTGGTAAAAATGAATATATTTACGTAATATCAAACTAAATGAAAAACGTGAAAAAAGTCACTATTATACCAAATTTGGAGAATTTAACTTGAAATCACAAAGCAAGGTTTCGTATTATTTAGATCCAAGAAAAGACATATGACAATGTTGTTTCCAATGCAAATGATAAAAATCAATGTGTTTTCATTAGAATTAACTAAAATGTTCCTGATTTTCCGTTTATATTACCGATTTAAGATGTACACGTAAAACCGCTCTAATCCGGCTGAAACGTCGATATATGCAATAAAAACAGAACTTCTCCCCTTTTCAATATCTTACTCAGTATTTTAACGAGAAACAAATAGTTGATTGAAAATGAAGTATTTAAGGTTAATTTCTAATCAATTATGTGTTTGCATCATTTTTATCGTAAATTTAATGAATTAATACCAATAAACTGAAAATTTACAAAAACGTGGAAAAACGGCAAAATATTGCCTAATTCGATGATATTTTGTTTAAATCACATAAAGGAAAAGGGGATTGATAAACGTCAAAATATTGCTAAATTCGACGATTTAAGTGCAAAACAAAATGCAAGAAACTTGCTTAAAAATGCAAAAAATTGCGAAATTCTAAGATATGAAGGCCAAATCACATATCGTGAGAAAACATGAAATAGTATCGAAATATTGGTAAAAAAAGAATATATTTACGTACTATCAAACTACATGAAAAACGTGAAAAAAGTCACTATTATACCAAATTTGAGGATTTTAACTTCGAATCATAGAGCGAGGTTTCGTAATATTTAGATCCAAGAAAAGACATATGACAATGTTGTTTCCAATACTAATGATAACAATCAATGTGTTTTCATTAGAATTAACTAAAATGTTCCTGATTTTCCGTTGATATTACCGATGGAAGATGTACACGTAAAACCGCTCTAATCCGGCTGAAATGTCGATATATGCAATAAAAACAGAACTTCTCCCTTTTTTAATATCTTACTCAGTATTTTATTTTCAAAAGTGCAAAGGGGGTTTGGGCAAAATGTGACCCATCGCGGCTCTCAGTAGTTGACATAATTTCGGTATAAAATGTGTCGTAATTTCAACCTGCGAACATGTGCAGAGAGCCAGAATTTGGCTCCAAATATGGCTAAGGAGTTGAATTTTGGATGTTTGGGATATTTTGAAAACTGCATGGGGTTTTGGTCAAAATGTGACCCATCGCTGCTTTCATTAATTGGCATATTTTCAATATAAAAAGTTGTAATTTCAAACTGCGAATACGTGCAGAGAGTCAGAATTTGGCTCCAAAAAAAGGCTCAAGGTTCGAATTTTGGATGTTTTGGATATTTGGAAAACTGCAGGGAGGGTTTGGGCAAAATGTGATCCATCGCCGCTTTCAGCAATTGGCATATTTTTGGTTTAAAAAGTCATAATTTCAAACTGCGAGTACGTGCAGAGAGCCAGAATTTAGCTCCAACATATGGATCAAGCGTCGAATTTGGGATGCTTGGGATATTTTGAAAACTGAATGGTGGATTTGGGCAAAATGTGATCTATCGGCGCTTTCAGTAATTGGCATATTTTCGTTATAAAAGGTCGTTATTTCAAACTGCGAATACGTGCAGAAAGCCATAATTTGGCTATAAAATATGCCTCAAGGGTCGAATTTGGGATATTTGGGATATTTTAAAAACTGCAGGGAGGGTTTGGTCATAATGTGATCCATCGCCGCTTCCAGTAATTGGCATATTTTCAGTATAAAAGTCGTTATTTCAAACTGCGAATACGTGCAGAGAACCAGAGTTTGGCTCCAAAATATGGCTTAAGGGTCGAATTTGGGATGTTTGGAATATTTTGAAAACTACAGGGGGCTTTGGGCAAAATGTGACCCATCGCCCCTTTTAGTAATTGGCATATATTCGGTATAAAAAGTCGTAATTTCAAACTGCGAATACGTGCAGAAAGCCAGAATTTGGCTCCAAAATATTGCTTAAGCGTCGAATTTGGAATGTTTGGGATATTTTGAAAACTGAAGGGAGGGTTTGTGCAGAATGTGATCCATCGCCGCTCTCATTAATTGGCATATTTTTGGTATAAAAATTCGTAATCTCAAGCTGCGAGTAGGTGCACAGAGCCAGAATTTGGCTCCAAAATATGGCTCAAGCTTCGAATTTGGAATGTTTGGGATATTTTGAAAACTGCAGGGAAGGTTTGGGCAGAATGTGACCCATCGCCGCTTTCTGTAATTGACATATTTTCGGTATAAAATGTCGTAATTTTAATCTGCGAATATGTGCAGAGAGCCAGAACTTGGCTCCAAAATATGGCTCAAGGGTCGAATTTGGGATGCTTGGAATATTTTGAAAACTGAATGGTGGGTTTGGCTAGAAAGTGATCTATCGCTGCTTTCAGTAATTGGCATATTTTCGGTATAAAAAGTCATTATTTGAAACTGCCAATACGTGCAGAATGCCGGAATTTGGCTACAAAATATATCTCAAGGTCCGAATTTTAGATGTTTTGGATATTTTGAAAACTGCACGGAGGGTTTGGGTAAAATGTGATCCATCGCTGCTCAAATTAATTGGCATATTTTCGTTATAAAAATTCCAAATTTAAAACAGCGAATACGTGCAGAGAGCCAGAATTTGGCTGCAAAATATGGCGCAAGGGTGAAATTTGGGATGCTTGCGATATTAAACAACTGCAGGGGAAGGTTTGGGCAAAATGTGACCCATCGCTGCTCTCAGTAATTGGCATATTTTCGGTATAAAAAGACGTAATTTCAAACTGCGAATACGTGCAGAGAGCCAGAATTTGGCTCCAAAATATGGTTCACGGGTCGAATTTAGGATGTTTGGAATATTTTGAAAACTGCTGGTAGGGTTTGCGCAAAATGTGATCCATCGCCGCAATCAGTAATTGGAATATTTTCGGTTTAAAATTCGAAATTTCAAAATGCGAATACGTGCAGAGAGCCATAATTTTATTTCAAAATATTGCTCAAGCGTCGAGTTTAGGATGTTTGGGATATTTTGAAAACTTCACGGAGGGTTTGGGCAGAATGTGATCCATCGCCGCTTTCAGTAATTGGGATATTTTCGGTATAAAATGTTGTAATTTCAAACTGTGAATAGATGCATAGAGCCAGAATTTGGCTCCAAAATATGGCTCAAGCATCGAATTTGGGATGTTTGGGATATTTTGAAAACTGCAGGGGAGAGGGCTTGGGCAAAATGTGACCTATCGCCGCTCTCAGGATCACTTTTTGCCCAAACCTTCCATGCAGTTTTCAAAATATCCTAAACATCCCAAATTCGACGCTTGAGCCATATTTTGGAGCCAAATTGTGGCTCTCTGCACGTATTAGCAGTTTGAAATTTCGAGTTTTTATTCCGAAATAATGCCAATTACTGTTAGCAGCGAAAGGTCACATTTTGCCCAAAACCCACTGCAGTTTTCAAAATATCCCAGTTATCCCAAATTCCACCCTTGAGCCAAATTTTGGAGCCAAATTCTGGCTCTCTGCACGTATTCGCAGTTTTACATTAGGACTTTTTATAACGAAAATATACCAATTACTTAGAGAGGCGATGGATCACATTTTGCCTAAACCCTCCTGCAGTTTTCAAAAAATACAAAACATCCCAAATTCATCCACATGAGCAATATTTTGCAGCCTTTTCAAAATATCCAAAACATCCCAAATTCGACGCTTCAGCTATATTTTTGAGCCAAATTCTGGTTCTCTGCGTGTATTCGCAGTTTGAAATTACGAGATTTTATACCAAAAATATTCCAATTACTGCAAGTGGCGATGGATCACATTCTGAACACACCCTCCCTGCAGTTTTCAAAATATCCCAAACATCCCAAATTCGACGTTTGAGCTATACTTTAGAGCCAAATTCTGGCTCTCTGCACGTATTCGCTGTTTAAAATTACGACTTTTTATACCAAAATTATGCCAACTACTGAAAGCGGCGATGGATCAAATTTTGCCCAAACCCTCCCTGCAGTTTCCAAAATTTTCCAAACATCCTAAATTCAACGCTTGACCCATATTTTAGAGCCAAATTCTGGCTCTCTGCACGTATTTGCAGTTTGAAATTACGACTTTTTATACCGAAAATATGCCAATTACTGAGAGCGGAGATGGATCACATTTTGCCAAACCCTCCCTGCAGTTTTCAAAATATCCCAAACATCCAAAATTTGACCCTTGAGAATTATTTTGGAGCTAAATTGTGCTTCTCTGCACGTATTCGTTGTTTGAAATTACGACTTTTTATCCCAAACATCCCAAATTTGACGCTTGAAAATATGCTAATTATTGAAAGCGGCGATTTCCTCCTCTGCAGTTTTCAAAATATCCCAAACATCCCAAATCCGATGCTTGAGCCATATTTTGGAGCCAAATTCTGGCTCTATGCATCTATTCGCAGTTTGAAGTTACGACAATTTATACCGAAAATATGCCAATTACTTTGAGCGGCGATGGATCACATTTTGCCCAAACCCTCCGTGCAGTTTTCAAAATATCCAAAACATCCAAAATTCGGACCTTGAGATATATTTTCTAGCCAAATTCCGGCTTTCTGCACGTATTGGCAGTTTCAAATAACGACTTTTTATACCGAAAATATGCCAATTACTGAAAGCGGCGATAGATCACTTTCTAGCCAAACCCACCATTCAGTTTTCAAAATATCCCAAGCATCCCAAATTCGACCCTTGAGCCATATTTTGGAGCCAAATTCTGGCTCTCTGCACATATTCGCAGATTAAAATTACGAAATTTTATACCAAAAATATGCCAATTAATGAGAGCGGCGATGGATCACATTCTGCACAAACCCTCCCTGCAGTTTTCAAAATATCCCAAACATTCCAAATTCGACGCTGGAGCAATATTTTGGAGCCAAATTCTGGCTTTCTGCACGTATTCGCAGTTTGAAATTACGACTTTTTATACCGAATATATGCCAATTACTGAAAGCGGCGATGGATCACATTTTCCCCAAACCCTTCCTGCAGTTTTCAAAATACCCCAAACATCCCAAATTCGACCCATGAGCAGTATTTTGGAGCCAAATTCTGGCTTTCTGCGCGTATTCGCAGTATGATATTAAGGAGATTTTATACCGAATATATGCCAATTACTGGGAACGACGATGGGTCACATTTTGCCCAAAGCCCCCTGTAGTTTTCAAAATATTCCAAACAAACAAAATATTTGGTTCTAGCCAAACCCACCATTCAGTTTTCAAAATATCCCAAGCATCCCAAATTCGACCTATGAGCTATAATTTGGAGCCAAATTCTGGCACTCTGCACGTATTCGCAGTTTGAAATTACGATTTTTATTCCGATAATATGCCAATTACTGAAAGCGGCAATGGATCAAATTTTGCCCAATCCCTCTCTGAAGTTTGTAAATTACTCCAAACATCCCAAATTCGACACTTGAACCATATTTTGGAGCCAAATTCTGACTCTTTGCACATATTCGCAGTTTGAAATTACGACATTTTTTACCGAAAATATGTCAATTACTGAGAGCAGCGATAGGTCACATTTTGCCCATACACCCCTGCAGTTTTCAAAATATCCCAAACATCCCAAATTCAACGCTTGAGCCATATTTTGGAGCCAAATCCGGACTCTCTGCACGTATTCGCAGTTTGAAATTACATCTGTTTATACCGAAAATATGCCAATTACTGAGAGCGGTGATGGATCACATTTTACCCAAACCCACCTGCAGTTTTCAAAATATCCCAAACATCCCAAATTCGACACTTGAGCCATTTTTTGGAGCCAAATTCTGCCTCTCTGCACGTATTCGCAGTTTGAAATTACGACTTTTTATCCCTAACATCCCAGATTTGACGCTTGAAAATATGCCAATTACTGAAAGCAGCGATGGGTCAAATTTTTCATAAACCCCCCTGCAGTTTGCAAAATATCACAAACATCCCAAATTCGACCTTTGAGCCATATTTTGGAGCCAAATTCTGGCTTTCTGCGTGTATTCGCAGTTTGAAGTTGCGACTTTTTATACCGAAAACATGACAATTACTGAAAGCGGCGATGGATCACATTTTGGCCAAACCCTCCATGCAGTTTTTAAAATATCCCAAACATCCCTCATTCGACGCTTGAGCTATATTTTGGAGCCAAATTCGGCTCTCTGCACGTATTCGCAGTTTTAAATTATTTAATTTTATACCGAAAATATGCCAATTACTGAGAGAAACGATGGGTCACATTTTGCCCAAACCCACCCTGCAGTTTTCAAAATATCCTAAACATCCCAAATTTGACCCATGAGCTATGTTTAGAGTCAAATTCTGGCTCTCTGCACGTATTCGCAGTTTGAAATTACGACATTTCATACTGAAAATATGCCAATTACTGATTGCGACGATGGATCACATTTTGCCCAAGCCCTCCCTGCAGTTTTCAAAATAACCCAAACATCCCAAATTCGACCCTTGAGCCATATTTTGGAGCCAAATCCTGGTTCTCTGCACGTATCCGCAGTTTGAAATTACGACATTCATACCAAAAATATGCCAATTACTGATATCGGCGATGGATCACATTTTTCCCAAACCCTTCCTGCAGTTTTCAAAATATTCCAAGCATCCAAAATTCGGCCCTTGAGCCACATTTTGGAGCCAAATTCTGGCTCTCTGCACGTATTCGCAGTTTCAAATTAAGAATTTTTATACCGAAAATATGCCAATTACGGAGAACGGCAATGGATCACATTATGCCCAAACCCTACCTGCAGTTTTCAATATATCTAAAACATCTCAAACTCGACTCTTGAGCCTTTTTTTGGAACCAAATTCTGACTCTCTGCACGTATTCGCAATTTGAAATTACGACTTTTTATATTGAAAATATGCCAATTAATGAAAGCTGCGATGGTTCACATTTTGACCAAAACCTCCTGCAGTTTTCAAAATATCCCAAACAACCAAAATTCGACTCCTTAGCCATATTTGGAGCCAAATTCTGGCTCTCTGCACATGTTCGCAGGTTGAAAACTATTACACTCCCAACATAATCATCATGACTATTACACTCCCAACATAGTCATCATGACTATTACACTCCCAAAATAGACATCATGACTATTACTCTCCCAACATAGTCATCATGACAATTACACTCCCAACATAGTCATCATGACTATTACACCTCCAACATCTTCATCGTGAGTATAACACTCCCAACATTGTCATCATCAGTATAAAACCTCAAAATAGCCATCATGTCAATTACACTCTCAACACAGTTATCATGACTATAAAACCTCAACATGATCATCATGACAATTAAACTCCCAACATAGTCATCATGACTATTACTCTCCCAACATCGTCATTATGACTATAAAACCTCAACATAGCTATAACCGCTCTAATCCGGCTGAAACGTCGATATATGCAATAAAAACAGAACTTCTCCCATTTTCAATATCTTACTCAGTATTTTAACGAGAAACAAATAGTTGATTGAAAATGAAGTATTCAAGGTTAATTTCTAATCAATTATGTGTTTGCATCATTTTTATCGTCTAATTTAATGAATTAATAACAATAAACTGAAAATTCACAAAAACGTGGAAAAACAGCAAAATATTGCCTAATTCGATGATATTTTGTTTAAATCACATAAAGGAAAAGGGGATGATAAACGTCAAAATATTGCTAAATTCGAAGATTTTTAGTACAAAACAAAATGCAAGAAACTTGCTTAAAAATGCAAAATTTGCGAAATTAAGAGATATGATGGCCAAATCACATATCGTGAGGAAACATGAAGTAGTATCGAAATATTAGTAAAATCGAATATATTTACGTAAAATCACACTATATGAAAAACGTGAAAAAGTCACTATTTTACCATATTTGAGGATTTTAACTTCAAATTACAAAGCAAGGTATCGTATTATTTAGATGCAAGAAAAGACATATGACAATGTTGTTTCCAATACAAATGATAAAAATCAATGTGTTTTCATTAGAATTAACTAAAATGTTCCTGATTTTCCGTTTATATTACCGATGGAAGATGTACACGTAAAATCGCTCTAATCCGGCTGAAACGTCGATATATGTAATAAAAACAGAACTTCTCCCATTTTCAATATCATACTCAGTATTTTAACGAGAAACAAATAGTTGATTGAAAATGAAGTATTTAAGGTTAATTTCTAATCAATTATGTGTTTGCATCATATTTATCGTATATATATTTAATTAATAACAATTAACTGAAATTCACAAAAAACGTGGAAAACAGCAAAATATTGCCTAATTCGAAGATATTTTGTTTAAATCACATAAAAGGAAATGGGGTGATAAACGTCAAAATATTGCTAAATTCGATGATTTTTAGTACAAAACAAAATGCAAAAAAACTTGATTGAAATGAAAATTTGCGAAATTCTGAGATATGAAGGCCAAATCATGTGTCGTGAGAAAACTTGAAGTAGTATCGAAATATTGGTAAAAACGAATATATTTACGTAAAATCACTCTACATGAAAAACATGAAAAAGTCACTATTTTACCATATTTGAGGATTTTAACTTCAAATCATAGAGCGAGGTTTCGTATTATTTAGATCCATGAAAAGACATATGACAATGCGAAACACATTTTCATTCCAATACAAATGATAAAAATCAATGTTTCATTAGAATTAACTAAAATGTTCCTGATTTTCCGTTTATATTACCAATGGAAGATGTACACGTAAAACCGCTCTAATCCGGCTGAAACGTCGATATATGCAATAAAAACAGAAATCTCCCCTTTTCAATATCTTACTCAGTATTTTAACAAGAACCAGATAGTTGATTGAAAATGAAGTATTTAAGGTTATTATCTAATCAATTATGTGTTTGCATCATTTTCATCGTATATTTAATGAATTAATACCAATGAACTGAAAACTTACAAAAACGTGGAAAAACGGCAAAATATTGCCTAATTCGATGATATTTTATCACATAAAGGAAAAGGGGATTGATAAACGTCAAAATATTGCTAAATTCGAAAATTTTTAGTACAAAACAAAATGCAAGAAACTTGCTTAAAAATGCAAAATTTGCGAAATTCTGAGATATGAAGGCCAAATCACATATTGTGAGAAAACATGAAGTAGCATCGAAATATTGGCAAAAACGAATATATATACGTAAAATCACACTACATGAAAAACGTGAAAAAGTCACTATTTTACCATATTTGAGGATTTTAACTTAAAATAATAGAGCGAGGTTTCGTATTATTAAGAACCAAGAAAAGACATATGACAATGCGAAACACATTTTATCATTCCAATCCAAATGATAAAAATCAATGTGTTTTCATTAGAATTAACTAAAATGTTCCTGATTTTCCGTTTTTATTGCCGATGGAAGATGTACATGTAAAACCACTCTAATCCAGCTGAAACGTTGATATATGCAATAAAACAGAACTTCTCCCCTTTCAATATCTTAAAAATAATATATATAAAAAATGTTGGGAGTGCAATAGTCATGATGACTATGATGGGAGTGTAATAGTCATGATGTTGGGAGAGTAATTGTCATGATGTTGGGAGAGTAATAGTCTTGATGTTGGGAGAGTAACAGTCATGATGTTGGGAGAGTAATAGTCATCATGTTAGGAGAGAAATAGTCATGATAACGATGTTGGGAGTGTAATTGTCACGATGACTATGTTGAGGTTTTATAGTCATGATGACGATGTCTGGAGAGTAATAGTCATGATGACTATGTTGGGAGTGTAATTGTCAAGACGACTATGTAGAGGTTTTATAGTCATGATACCTATGTTGGGAGTGTAATTGTCATGATGGCTATGTTGAGGTTCTATAGTCATGGTGACGATGTTGGGAGTGTAATAGTCACGATGAAGATGTTGGGAGAGTAATAGTCATGATGACTATGATGGGAGTGTAACAGTCACGATGAATATGTTGGGGTGTAATAGTCATGATGACTATGTTGGGAGTGTAATAGTCATGATGACTATGTTGGGAGTGTAATAGTCATGATGACTATGTTGAGGGTGCATTAGTCATGATGACTAAGTTGGTAGTGTAATATTCATGAAGACTATGTTGGCAGTGTAATTGTCATAATGACTAAATTGGCAGTGTAATAGTCATGATGACTATGTTGGACGTGTAAAAGAGAGAGAGAGAGAGA
The DNA here is from genome assembly GCF_040958095.1 of Procambarus clarkii. NCBI lineage: Eukaryota > Metazoa > Arthropoda > Malacostraca > Decapoda > Cambaridae > Procambarus > Procambarus clarkii. The sequence continues at coordinate 41,635,483 of NC_091162.1, read as the reverse complement.
GAATTTGGCTCCAAAATAAAGCTCATGGGTCGAATTTGGGATGTTTGGGATATTTTGAAAACTTCAGGGGGGTTTGGGCAAAATGTGACCCATCGTCGCTCTCAGTAATTGGCATATTTTCGTAGAAAATAAAATATTTTCAAACTGCGAATACGTGCAGAGAGCCCGAATTTGGCTCCAAAATATGGCTCAAGCGGCGAATTTCGGATGTTTTGGATATTTTGAAAACTGCATGGGGTTTGGGCAAAATGTGACCCATCGCTGCTTTCAATAATTAGCATATTTTCAAGCGTCAAATTTGGGATGTTTGGGATAAAAAGTCGTAATTTCAAACAAGGAATACGTGCTGAGAGGAAGAATTTGGCTCCAAAATAATTCTCAAGGGTCGAATTTGGGATGTTTGATATATTTTGAAAACTGCATGGCGGGGTTTGGGCAAAATGTGACCCATCGCTGCTCAAAGTAATTGGCATATTTTCGGTATAAAAAGACGTAATTTCAAACCTCGAATACGTGCAGAGAGCCAGAATTTACCTAAAAATAATGGCTCAAGCGTCGAATTTGGGATGTTGGGATATTTTGAAAAGTACAGGGGGGATTTGGGCAAAATGTGATCTATCGCCGCTCTCAGTAATTGACATATTTTCGGTATAAAATGTCGAAATTTTAAACTGCGAATATGTACAGAGAGCCAGATTTTGGCTCCAAAATATGCCTCAAGGGTCGAATTTTGGATAATTTGAAAACTGCACAGAGGGTTTGGGCCAAAAGTGATCCATTGCAGAGAGCCAGAAATTGACTCCAAAATATAGCTCAAGCTTCGAATTTGGGATGTTTGGGGATGTTTTTCAAAGTATCGCAAATATTCCAAATTCGACGCTTGAGCCGAATTTTGGAGCAAAACTGTGGATCTCTGCACGTATTAGCTGTTTGAAATTTTTGCTTTTTTACCGAAATAATGCCAATTACTGTGAGAGGCGAAGTGTCATATTTGCCCAAAACCCCCTGTAGTTTTCAAATATTCCAAACATCCAAAATTCCACTCTTGAGCCATATTTTAGAGGCAAATTCTTGCTCTCTGCACGTATTCGCAGTTTAAATTATGACATTTTATACCGAAAATATGCCAATTACTGAGAGCGGCGATGGATCACATTTTGCATAAAAACTTCTTGCAGTTTTCAAAATATCCAAAACATCCCAAATTCGACGCTTCACCCATATTTTGGAGCCAAATTCTGGCTCTCTGCATGTATTCGCAGTTTGAAATTACGAGATTTTATACCAAAAATATTCCAATTACTGCAAGTAGCGATGGATCACATTCTGCCCACACCCTCCCTGCAGTTTTCAAAATATCCCAAACATCCCAAATTCGACGCTTGAGCTATATTTTAGAGCCAAATTCAGGCTCTCTGCACGTATTCGCAGTTCAAAATTATGAATTTTTATACCAAAAATATGCCAATTACTGAAAGCGACGATGGATCAAATTTTGCCCACACCCTCCCTGCAGTTTCCAAAATTTCCCAAATATCCCAAATTCAACGCTTGACCCATATTTTAGAGCCAAATTCTGGCTATCTGCACGTATTCGCAGTTTGAAATTACGAATTTTTATACCGAAAATATGCCAATTACTGAGAGCGGAGATGGATCACATTTTGCCCTAACCCTCCCTGCAGATATTAAAATATCCCAAACATCCAAAATTTGACCCTTGAGAATTATTTTGGAGCCAAATTCTGCTTCTCTGCACGTATTCGTTGTTTGAAATTACGAATTTTTATCCCAAATATCTCAAATTTGACGCTTGAAAATATGCTAATTCTTGAAAGCAGCGATGGGTCACATTTTGCCCAAACCCTCCGGCAGTTTGCAAAATATCCCAAACATCCAAATTTTGACTTTTGAGCCATATTTTAGAGCCAAAATGTGGCTCTCTGCGCGTATTCGCAGTTTGAAATTACGACTTTTTATACCGAAAACATGAAAATTACTGAAAGCGGCGATGGATCACATTTTACCCAAACCCTCCCTGCAGTTTTCAAAATATCCCAAACATCCGAAATTCGAAGATTGAGCCATATTTTGGAGCCAAATTCGGGCTCTCTGCACGTATTCGCAGTTTGAAAATATTTTACTTTCTACGAAAATATGCCAATTACTGAGAGCGACGATGGGTCACATTTTGCCCAAACCCCCCTGAAGTTTTCAAAATATCCCAAACATCCCAAATTCGACCCATGAGCTTTATTTTGGAGCCAAATTCTCTCTCTCTCTCTGCACGTATTCGCAGTTTGAAATTGGGACATTTTATACCGAAAATATGCCAATTACTGAGTGCGGCGGTGGATCGTATTTTGCCCAAGTCCTCCCTGCAGTTTTCAAAATATCCCAAACATCGTAAATTCTACTCTTCAGCCATATTTTGGAGCCAAATTCTGGCTCTCTGCACATATTCGCAGTTTAAAATTACGATATTTTATACCAAAAATATGTCAATTACTGAAAGCGGCGATAGATCATATTTTGCCCAAATCCCCCTGCAGTTTTCAAAATATCCCAAACATCCCAAATTCGACGCTTGAGCATATTTTGGAGGAAAATTCTGGCTCTCTGCACGTATTCGCCGTTTGAAATTAAGACTTTTTATACCGAAAATATGCCAATTTCTTTGAGCGGCGATGGGTCACATTTTGCCCAAACCCGCAATGCTGTTTTCAAAATATCGCAAACATTCCAAATTCGACGCTTGAGCCGAATTTTGGAGCAAAATTGTAGGTCTCTGCACGTATTAGCTGTTTGAAATTTTTAATTTTTTACCGAAATAATGCCAATTACTATGAGAGGCGAAGGGTCATATTTTGCCCAAAACCCCCTGTAGTTTTCAAAATATCCCAAACATCCCAAATTCCACCCTTGAGCCATATTTTGGAGCCAAATTTTGGCTTTCTGCGCGTATTCGCTGCATGAAATTACAATTTTTTATATCGAAAACATGACAATTACTGAAAGCAGCGATGGATCACATTTTGCTCAAAACCTCCCTGCAGTTTTCAAAATATCCAAAACATCCCAAATTCGAAGCTTGAGCAATATTTTGGAGCCAAATTCTAGCTCTCTGCACGTATTCGCAGTTTGAAATTATTTCATTTTATAACGAACATATGCCAATTACTGAGAGCGACGATGGTCACATTTTGCCCAAACCCCCCCTGTAGTTTTCAAAATATCCAAAACATCCTAAATTCGCCCCATGAGCTATATTTTGATGCCAATTTTTTGCTATCTGCACGTATTCGCAGTTTGAAATTAAGACATTTTATACCGAAAATATGCCTATTACTGAGTGCAGCGATGGATCACTTTTTGCCCACACCCTCCCTGCAGTTTTCAAAATATCCCAAACATCCCAAATTCGACGATTGAGCCATATTTTAGAGCCATATTCTGGGTCTCTGCACGTATTCGCAGTTTAAAATTACGACTTTTTATACCAAAAATATGCCAATTACTGAGAGCGGCGATGGGTCACATTTTGTCCAAACCCTCCCAGCAGTTTTCAAAATATCCAAAACATCCCAAATTCGACCCTTGAGAAGTATTTTGGAGCCAAATTTTGTCTTTTTGCTTGTATTCGCAGTCTGAAATTACGACTTTTTATACCGAAAATATGCCAATTACTAAAAGCGGCGATGGATCAAATTTTCACCCAAACCCTCTCTGCAGTTTTTAAATTATCCCAAACATCCCAAATTCGATTCTTGAGCCATATTTTAAAGCCAAATTCGGGCTCTCTGCACGTATTCGCCGTTTGAAATTACGATTTTTATACCGAAAATATGAAAATAACTTTGAGCGGCGATGGGTCACATTTTGCCAAAACCCCGCCATGCTGTTTTCAAAGTATCGCAAACATTCCAAATTCGACGCTTGAGCCGAATTTTGGAGCAAAATTTTGGATCTCTGCACGTATTAGCTGTTTGAAATTTTTGACTTCTTATACCAAAAATATGCCAATTACTGAAAGCGGCGATGGATCACATTTTGCCCAAGCCCTCCCTGCAGTTTTCAAAATATCCGAAACATCCCAAATTCGACACTTGAGCCATATTTTGGAGCCAAATTTTGGCTTTCTGCATGTATTCGCAGTATGAAATTACGACTTTTTATACCGAAAATATGCCAATTACTGAAAGCGGCGATGGATCACATTTTGCCGAAACCCTCTTTACAGTTTTAAAATTATCCCAAACATCCGAAATTCCACCCTTGAGCCATATTTTGGAGCCAAATTCTGGCTCTCTGCACATATTCGCAGTTTAAAATTACGACATTTTATACCGAAAATATGTCAATTACTGAGAGCGGCGATAGATTATATTTTGCCCAAATCTCCCCTGTACTTTTCAAAATATCACAACATCCCAAATTCGACGCTTGAGTCATAATTTGGAGGCAAATTCTAGTTCTATGCAAGTATTCGCCGTTTGAAATTACGTCTTTGCTCTCTGACTATGTCTATGGCTCTCTGCACGTATTAGCAATTTGAAATTTTAACTTTTTATACCGAAATAATGCCAATTACTGTGAGCGGCGAATGGTCATATTTTGGCCAAAACCCCCATGCAGTTTTCAAAATATTCCAAATATCCCAAATTCCACCCTTGAGCTATATTTTGGAGGCAAATTCTGGCTCTATGCACGTATTCGCAGTTAAAATTAGGACATTTTATACCGAAAATATGCCAATTACTGAGACCGGCGATGGATCACTTTTAGCCCAAACCCTCCCTACAGTTTTCAAAAAATCCAAAACATCCCAAATTCGACGCTTGAGCCATATTTTGGAGCCAAATTGTGGCTCTCTGCACGTATTAGCAGTTTGAAATTTCGAAATTTTATTCCGAAATAATGCCAATTACTGTTAGCAGCAAAAGGTCACATTTTGCCCAAAACCCCCTGCAGTTTTCAAAATATCAGAATTATCCCAAATTCCACCCTTGAGCCAAATTTTGTAGCCAAAATCTGGCTCTCTGCACGTATTCGCAGTTTCACATTAGGAATTTTTATACCGAAAATATGCCAATTACTTAGAGCGGCGATGGATCACATTTTGCCTAAACCCTCCTGCAGTTTTCAAAATATCAAAAACATCCCAAATTCATCCATATGAGCCATATTTTGCAGCCAAATTCTGGCTCTCTGCACGTATTCGCAGTTTGAAATCACGAACTTTTATACCGAAAATATGCCAATTACTGAAAGCGGCAATGGATCACATTTGCCCAAACCCCCCCTGCAGTTTTCAAAATATCCCAAACATCCCAAATTCGACGCTTGAGCCATATTTTGAAGCTAAGTTCGGGCTCTCTGCACGTATTCGCTGTTTGAAATTTCGTCTTTTTAAACTGAAAATATGCCAATTACTGAGAGCGGCGACGGATCACATTTTGCCCAAACCCTCTCTGCAGTTTTCAAAATATAACAAACATCCTGAATTCGACGCTTGAGCTATATTTTGGAGCCAAATTCTGACTCTCTGCACGTATTCGCAGTTTGAAATCACGAATTTTTATACCGAAAATATGCCAATTACTTTGAGCGGCGATCGGTCACATTTTGTCCAAACCCCGCCATGCTGTTTTCAAAATATCGCAAACATTCCAAATTCGATGATTGAGCCGAATTGAGCCGAATCACGTATTAGCAGGTTGAAATTTCGAGTTTATTATCCCGAAATAATGCCAATTACTGTGAGCTGCGAAAGGACACATTTTGCCCAAAACCCCCTGCAGTTTTCAAAATATCCCAATTATTTCAAATTCCACCCTTGAGCCAAATTTTGGAGCCAAATTGTGGCTCTCTGCACGTATTCGCAGTTTTACATTAGGATTTTTTATACCGAAAATATGCCAATTACTTAGGGGGGCGATGGACCACATTCTGCCTAAACCCTCCTGCAGTTTTCAAAATATCCAAAACATCCCAAATTCATCCATATGAGCCATATTTTGCAGCCAAATTCTGGCTCTCTGCACGTATTCGCAATTTGAAATCACGAATTTTTATACCGAAAATATGCCAATTACCGAAAGCGGCAATGGATCACATTCTGCCCAAACACTCCCTGCAGTTTTCAAAATATCCCAAACATCCCGAATTAGACGCTTGAGCCATATTTTGGAGCCAAATTCTAGCTCTCTGCACGTATTCGCCGTTTGAAATTACGACTTTTTATACCGAAAATATGCCAATTACTGTGAGCGGCGAAAGGTCACATTTTGCCCAAAAACCCCTGCAGTTTTCAAAATATCCCAATTATCCCAAATTCCACCCCTGAGCCAAATTTTGGAGCCAAATTCTGGCTCTCTGCACGTATTCGCAGTTTTACATTAGGAATTTTTATACCGAAAATATGCCAATTACTTAAAGCGGCGATGGATCACATTTTGCCTAAACCCTCCTGCAGTTTTCAAAATAATCAAAACATCCAAAATTCATCCATATGAGCAATATTTTGCAGCCAAGTTCTGGCTCTCTGCACGTATTCGCAGTTTGAAATCACGAATTTTTATACCGAAAATATGCCAATTACTGAAAGCGGCAATAGATCACATTATGCCCAAACACTCCCTGCAGTTTTCAAAATATCCCAAACATCCCGAATTAGGCGCTTGACCCATATTTTGGAGCCAAATTCTGGCTTTCTGCGTGCATTCGCAGTTTTAAATTACGACATTTTATACCGAAAATATGCCAATTACTGAGAGCGGCGATGGATCACGTTTTGCCCAAACCCTCCCAGCAGTTTTCAAAACATCCAAAACATCCAAAATTCGACCCTTGAGAATTATTTTGGAGCCAAATTTTGTCTTTCTGCTTGTATTCGCACTCTGAAATTGCGACTTTTTATACCGAAATTATGCCAATTACTAAAAGCGGCGATAGATAAAATTTTGCACAAACCCTCCCTGCCGTTTTTAAATTATCCCAAACATCCCAAATTCTACCCTTGAGCCATATTTTGGAGACAAAATCTGGCTCTCTGCACATATTCTCAGTTTGAAATTACGACATTTTATATCGAAAATATGTCAATAACTGCTAGCAGCGATAGGCCACATTTTGCCCAAATCCCCCCTGCAGTTTTCAAAATATCCAAAACATCCCAAATTCGACGCTTGAGCCATATTTTGAAGCCAAATTCGGGCTCTCTGCACGTATTCGCTGTTTGAAATTACGACTTTTTATACCGAAAATATGCCAATTACTTTGAGCGGCGATGGGTCACAGTTTACCAAAACCCCGCCATGCTGTTTTCAAAGTATCGCAAACATTCCAAATTCGACGCTTGAGCCGAATTTTGGAGCAAAATTGTGGATCTCTGCACGTATTAGCTGTTTGAAATTTTTACTTTTATTAGCGAAATAATGCCAATTACTGTGAGAGGCGAAGGGTCATATTTTGCCCAAAACCCCCTGTAGTTTTCAAAATATCCTAAACATCCCAAATTCCACTCTTGAGCCATACTTTAGAGGCAATTTCTGGCTCTCTGCACGTATTCGCAGATTAAATTTTGACATTTTATACCGAAAATATGCCAATTACTGAGAGCGGCGATGGATCACATTTTGCCCAAACCCTTCTTGCAGTTTTCAAAATATCCAAAACATCCCAAATTCGACGCTTCAGCCATATTTTGGAGCCAAATTCTGGCTCTCTGCATGTATTCGCAGTTTGAAATTACGAGATTTTATACCAAAAATATTCCAATTACTGCAAGTGGCGATGGATCACATTCTGCCCACACCCTCCTTGCAGTTTTCAAAATATCCCAAACATCCCAAATTCGACGCTTGAGCTATATTTTGGAGGCAAATTCTGGCTCTATGCACGTATTCGCAGTTAAAATTAGGACATTTTATACCGAAAATATGACAATTACTGAGAGCGGCGATGGATCACTGTTTGCCCAAACCCTCCTTGCAGTTTTCAAAATATCCAAAACATCCTAAATTCGATTTTTGAGCCATATTTTGGAGCCAAATTGTGGCTCTCTGCACGTATTAGCAGTTTGAAATTTCGAGTTTTTTATCCCGAAATAATGCCAATTACTGTGAGCGACGAAAGGTCACATTTTGCCCAAAACCCCCTGCAGTTTTCAAAATATCCCAATTATTTCAAATTCCACCCTTGAGCCAAATTTTGGAGCCAAATTGTGGCTCTCTGCACGTATTCGCAGTTTTACATTAGGAATTTTTATACCGAAAATATAACAATTACTTAGAGCGGCGATGGAACACATTTTGCCTAAGCCCTCCTGCAGTTTTCAAAATATCCAAAACATCCCAAATTCATAAATATGAGCCATATTTTGCAGCCAAATTCTCTCTCTCTGCACGTATTCGCAGTTTGAAATCACGAATTTTTATACCGAAAATATGCCAATTACTGAAAGCGGCAATGGATCACATTCTGCCCAAACACTCCCTGCAGTTTTCAAAATATCCCAAACATCCCGAACTACACGCTTGAGCCATATTTTGGAACCAAATTCTGGCTCTCTGCACGTATTCGCAGTTTGAAATTACGAACTTTTATACGGAATATATGCCAATTACTGAAAGCGGCAATGGATCACATTCTGTACAAACACTGCCTGCAGTTTTCAAAATATCCCAAACATCCCGAATTAGACGCTTGAGCCATATTTTGGAGCCAACTTCTGGCTCTATGCACGTATTCGCCGTTTGAAATTACGACTTTTTATACCGAAAATATGCCAATTACTGTGAGCGGCGAAAGGTCACATTTTGCCCAAAAACCCCTGCAGTTTTCAAAATATCCCAATTATCCCAAATTCCACCCCTGAGCCAAATTTTGGAGCCAAATTCTGGCTCTCTGCACGTATTCGCAGTTTTACATTAGGGATTCTTATACCGAAAATACGCCAATTACTTAAAGCGGCGATGGATCACATTTTGCCTTAACCCTCCTGCAGTTTTCAAAATAATCAAAACATCCAAAATTCATCCATATGAGCAATATTTTGCAACCAAACTCTGCTTCTCTGCACGTATTCGCAGTTTGAAATCACGAATTTTTATACCAAAAATATGCCAATTACTTAAAGCGGCAATAGATCACATTCTGCCCAAACACTCCCTGCAGTTTTCAAAATATCCCAAACATCTCGAATTAGGCGCTTGACCCATATTTTGGAGCCAAATTCTGGTTTTCTGCACGCATTCGCAGTTTGAAATTACGACATTTTATACCGAAAATATGCCAATTACTGAGAGCGGCGATGGATCACGTTTTGCCCAAACCCTCCCAGCAGTTTTCAAAACATCCAAAACATCCAAAATTCGACTCTTGAGAATTGCTTTGGAGCCAAATTTTGTCTTTCTGCTTGTATTCGCACTCTGAAATTGCGACTTTTTATACCGAAAATATGCCAATTACTAAAAGCGGCGATGGATCAAATTTTGCCCAAACCCTCCCTGCAGTTTTTAAATTATCCCAAACATCCCAAATTCTACCCTTGAGCCATATTTTGGAGCCAAAATCTGGCTCTCTGCACATATTCTCAGTTTGAAATTACGACATTTTATATCGAAAATATGTCAATAACTGCTAGCAGCGATAGGCCACATTTTGCCCAAACCCCCCCTGCAGTTTTCAAAATATCCCAAACATCCCAAATTCGACGCTTGAGCCATATTTTGAAGCCAAATTCGGGCTCTCTGGACGTATTCGCCGTTTGAAATTACGACTTTTTATACCGAAAATATGCCAATTACTTTGAGCGGCGATGGGTCACATTTTGCCAAAACCCCGCCATGCTGTTTTCAAAGTATCGCAAACATTCCAATTTCGACGCTTGAGCCGAATTTTGGAGCAAAATTGTGGATCTCTGCACGTATCACCTGTTTGAAATTTTTACTTTTTTTAGCGAAATAATGCCAATTACTGTGAGAGGCGAAGGGTCATATTTTGCCCAAAACCCACTGTAGTTTTCAAAATATCCCAAACATCCCAAATTCCACCCTTGAGCCATATTTTAGAGGCACATTCTGGCTCTCTGCACGTATTCGCAGTTTAAATTATGACATTTTATACCGAAAATATGCCAATTACTGAGAGCGGCGATGGATCACATTTTGCCCAAACCCTTTTTGCAGTTTTCAAAATATCCAAAACATCCCAAATTCGACGCTTCAGCCATATTTTGGAGCCAAATTCTGGCTCTCTGCATGTATTCGCAGTTTGAAATTACGAGATTTTATACCAAAAATATTCCAATTACTGCAAGTGGCGATGGATCACATTCTGCCCACACCCTCCTTGCAGTTTTCAAAATATCCCAAACATCCCAAATTCGACGCTTGAGCTATATTTTGGAGGCAAATTCTGGCTCTATGCACGTATTCGCAGTTAAAATTAGGACATTTTATACCGAAAATATGACAATTACTGAGAGCGGCGATGGATCACTGTTTGCCCAAACCCTCCTTGCAGTTTTCAAAATATCCAAAACATCCTAAATTCGATTTTTGAGCCATATTTTGGAGCCAAATTGTGGCTCTCTGCACGTATTAGCAGTTTGAAATTTCGAGTTTTTTATCCCGAAATAATGCCAATTACTGTGAGCGACGAAAGGTCACATTTTGCCCAAAACCCCCTGCAGTTTTCAAAATATCCCAATTATTTCAAATTCCACCCTTGAGCCAAATTTTGGAGCCAAATTGTGGCTCTCTGCACGTATTCGCAGTTTTACATTAGGAATTTTTATACCGAAAATATAACAATTACTTAGAGCGGCGATGGAACACATTTTGCCTAAGCCCTCCTGCAGTTTTCAAAATATCCAAAACATCCCAAATTCATAAATATGAGCCATATTTTGCAGCCAAATTCTGGCTCTCTGCACGTATTCGCAGTTTGAAATCACGAATTTTTATACCGAAAATATGCCAATTACTGAAAGCGGCAATAGATCACATTATGCCCAAACACTCCCTGCAGTTTTCAAAATATCCCAAACATCCCGAATTAGGCGCTTGACCCATATTTTGGAGCCAAATTCTGGCTTTCTGCATGCATTCGCAGTTTTAAATTACGACATTTTATACCGAAAATATGCCAATTACTGAGAGCGGCGATGGATCACGTTTTGCCCAAACCCTCCCAGCAGTTTTCAAAACATCCAAAACATCCAAAATTCGACCCTTGAGAATTATTTTGGAGCCAAATTTTGTCTTTCTGCTTGTATTCGCACTCTGAAATTGCGACTTTTTATACCGAAATTATGCCAATTACTAAAAGCGGCGATAGATCAAATTTTGCACAAACCCTCCCTGCCGTTTTTAAATTATCCCAAACATCCCAAATTCTACCCTTGAGCCATATTTTGGAGCCAAAATCTGGCTCTCTGCACATATTCTCAGTTTGAAATTACGACATTTTATATCGAAAATATGTCAATAACTGCTAGCAGCGATAGGCCACATTTTGCCCAAATCCCCCCTGCAGTTTTCAAAATATCCCAAACATCCCAAATTCGACGCTTGAGCCATATTTTGAAGCCAAATTCGGGCTCTCTGCACGTATTCGCCGTTTGAAATTACGACTTTTTATACCGAAAATATGCCAATTACTTTGAGCGGCGATGGGTCACAGTTTACCAAAACCCCGCCATGCTGTTTTCAAAGTATCGCAAACATTCCAAATTCGACGCTTGAGCCAAATTTTGGAGGAAAATTGTGGATCTCTGCACGTATTAGCTGTTTGAAATTTTTACTTTTATTAGCGAAATAATGCCAATTACTGTGAGAGGCGAAGGGTCATATTTTGCCCAAAACCCCCTGTAGTTTTCAAAATATCCCAAACATCCCAAATTCCACCCTTGAGCCATACTTTAGAGGCAATTTCTGGCTCTCTGCACGTATTCGCAGTTTAAATTTTGACATTTTATACCGAAAATATGCCAATTACTGAGAGCGGCGATGGATCACATTTTGCCCAAACCCTTCTTGCAGTTTTCAAAATATCCAAAACATCCCAAATTCGACGCTTCAGCCATATTTTGGAGCCAAATTCTGGCTCTCTGCATGTATTTGCAGTTTGAAATTACGAGATTTTATACCAAAAATATTCCAATTACTGCAAGTGGCGATGGATCACATTCTGCCACACCCTCCTTGCAGTTTTCAAAATATCCCAAACATCCCAAATTCGACGCTTGAGCTATATTTTGGAGGCAAATTCTGGCTCTATGCACGTATTCGCAGTTAAAATTAGGACATTTTATACCGAAAATATGACAACTACTGAGAGCGGCGATGGATCACTGTTTGCCCAAACCCTCCTTGCAGTTTTCAAAATATCCAAAACATCCTAAATTCGATTTTTGAGCCATATTTTGGAGCCAAATTGTGGCTCTCTGCACGTATTAGCAGTTTGAAATTTCGAGTTTTTTATCCCGAAATAATGCCAATTACTGTGAGCGACGAAAGGTCACATTTTGCCCAAAACCCCCTGCAGTTTTCAAAATATCCCAATTATTTCAAATTCCACCCTTGAGCCAAATTTTGGAGCCAAATTGTGGCTCTCTGCACGTATTCGCAGTTTTACATTAGGATTTTTTATACCGAAAATATGCCAATTACTTAGAGCGGCGATGGAACACATTTTGCCTAAGCCCTCCTGCAGTTTTCAAAATATCCAAAACATCCCAAATTCATAAATATGAGCCATATTTTGCAGCCAAATTCTCTCTCTCTGCACGTATTCGCAGTTTGAAATCACGAATTTTTATACCGAAAATATGCCAATTACTGAAAGCGGCAATGGATCACATTCTGCCCAAACACTCCCTGCAGTTTTCAAAATATCCCAAACATCCCGAACTACACGTTTGAGCCATATTTTGGAACCAAATTCTGGCTCTCTGCACGAATTCGCAGTTTGAAATTACGAACTTTTATACGGAATATATGCCAATTACTGAAAGCGGCAATGGATCACATTCTGTACAAACACTGCCTGTAGTTTTCAAAATATCCCAAACATCCCGAATTAGACGCTTGAGCCATATTTTATAGCCAACTTCTGGCTCTATGCACGTATTCGCCGTTTGAAATTACGACTTTTTATACCGAAAATATGCCAATTACTGTGAGCGGCGAAAGGTCACATTTTGCCCAAAAACCCCTGCAGTTTTCAAAATATCCCAATTATCCCAAATTCCACCCCTGAGCCAAATTTTGGAGCCAAATTCTGGCTCTCTGCACGTATTCGCAGTTTTACATTAGGGATTCTTATACCGAAAATACGCCAATTACTTAAAGCGGCGATGGATCACATTTTGCCTAAACCCTCCTGCAGTTTTCAAAATAATCAAAACATCCAAAATTCATCCATATGAGCAATATTTTGCAACCAAACTCTGCTTCTCTGCACGTATTCGCAGTTTGAAATCACGAATTTTTATGCCAAAAATATGCCAATTACTGAAAGCGGCAATAGATCACATTCTGCCCAAACACTCCCTGCAGTTTTCAAAATATATCAAACCTCTCGAATTAGGCGCTTGACCCATATTTTGGAGCCAAATTCTGGTTTTCTGCACGCATTCGCAGTTTGAAATTACTACATTTTATACCGAAAATATGCCAATTACTGAGAGCGGCGATGGATCACGTTTTGCCCAAACCCTCCCAGCAGTTTTCAAAACATCCAAAACATCCAAAATTCGACTCTTGAGAATTGCTTTGGAGCCAAATTTTGTCTTTCTGCTTGTATTCGCACTCTGAAATTGCGACTTTTTATACCGAAAATATGCCAATTACTAAAAGCGGCGATGGATCAAATTTTGCCCAAACCCTCCCTGCAGTTTTTAAATTATCCCAAACATCCCAAATTCTACCCTTGAGCCATATTTTGGAGCCAAAATCTGGCTCTCTGCACATATTCTCAGTTTGAAATTACGACATTTTATATCGAAAATATGTCAATAACTGCTAGCAGCGATAGGCCACATTTTGCCCAAACCCCCCCTGCAGTTTTCAAAATATCCCAAACATCCCAAATTCGACGCTTGAGCCATATTTTGAAGCCAAATTCGGGCTCTCTGGACGTATTCGCCGTTTGAAATTACGACTTTTTATACCGAAAATATGCCAATTACTTTGAGCGGCGATGGGTCACATTTTGCCAAAACCCCGCCATGCTGTTTTCAAAGTATCGCAAACATTCCAATTTCGACGCTTGAGCCGAATTTTGGAGCAAAATTGTGGATCTCTGCACGTATCACCTGTTTGAAATTTTTACTTTTTTTAGCGAAATAATGCCAATTACTGTGAGAGGCGAAGGGTCATATTTTGCCCAAAACCCACTGTAGTTTTCAAAATATCCCAAACATCCCAAATTCCACCCTTGAGCCATATTTTAGAGGCACATTCTGGCTCTCTGCACGTATTCGCAGTTTAAATTATGACATTTTATACCGAAAATATGCCAATTACTGAGAGCGGCGATGGATCACATTTTGCCCAAACCCTTTTTGCAGTTTTCAAAATATCCAAAACATCCCAAATTCGACGCTTCAGCCATATTTTGGAGCCAAATTCTGGCTCTCTGCATGTATTCGCAGTTTGAAATTACGAGATTTTATACCAAAAATATTCCAATTACTGCAAGTGGCGATGGATCACATTCTGCCCACACCCTCCTTGCAGTTTTCAAAATATCCCAAACATCCCAAATTCGACGCTTGAGCTATATTTTGGAGGCAAATTCTGGCTCTCTGCACGTATTTGCAGTTTAAAATTATGACTTTTTATAACAAAAATATGCCAATTACTGAAAGCGGCGATGGATCAAATTTTGCCCAAACCCTACCTGCAGTTTCCAAAATTTCCCAAACATCCCAAATTCAACGCTTGACCAATATTTTAGAGCCAAATTCTGGCTCTCTGCACGTATTCGCAGTTTGAAATTACGACTTTTTATACCGAAAATATGTAAATTACTGAGAGCGGAGATGTATCACATTTTGCCCAAACCCTTCCTGCATTTTTCAAAATATCCCAAACATCCAAAATTTGACCCTTGAGAATTATTTTGGAGCCAAATTCTGCTTCTCTGCACGTATTCGTTGTTTGAAATTACGAATTTTTATCCCAAACATCCCAAATTTGACGCTTGAAAATATGCTAATTATTGAAAGCAGCGATGGGTCACATTTTGCCCAAACCCCCCGGCAGTTTGCAAAATATCCAAAACATCAAAAATTTGACCTTTGAGCAATATTTTGGAGCCAAAATCTGGCTCTCTGCGCGTATTCGCAGTTTGAAATTACGACTTTTATAACGAAAACATGAAAATTACTGAAAGCGGCGATGGATCACATTTTGTCCAAATCTTCCCTGCAGTTTTCAAAATATCCAAAACATCCGAAATTTGACGCTTGAGCCATATTTTGGAGCCAAATTCGGGCTCTCTGCACGTATTCGCAGTTTGAAATTATTTCATTTTCTGCGAAAATATGCCAATTACTGAGAGCGACGATGGGTCACATTTTGCCCAAACCCCCCTGCAGTTTTCAAAATATTCCAAACATCCCAAATTCGACAAATGAGCTATATTTTTGAGCCAAATTCTCTCTCTTTCTGCACATATTCGCAGTTTAAAATTACGATATTTTATACCAAAAATATGTCAATTACTGAAAGCGGCGATAGATCACATTTTGCCCAAATCCCCCCTGCAGTTTTCAAAATATCCCAAACATCCCAAATTCGACCTTTCAGCCATATTTTGGAGCCAAATTCTGGCTCTCTGCACATATTAGCAGTTTAAAATTACGATATTTTATACCAAAAATATGTCAATTACTGAAAGCGGCGATAGATCACATTTTGCCCAAATCCCCCCTGCAGTTTTCAAAATATCCCAAACATCCAAAATTTGACCCTTGAGAATTATTTTGGAGCCAAATTCTGCTTCTCTGCACGTATTCGCCGTTTGAAATTACGACTTTTTATACCGAAAATATGCCACTTACTTTGAGCGGCGATCGGTCACATTTTGCCCAAACCCCGCCATATTGTTTTCAAAATATCGCAAACATTCCAAATTCGACGCTTGAGCCGAATTTTGGAGCAAAATTGTGGATCTCTGCACGTATTAGCTGTTTGAAATTTTTACTTTTTTTACCGAAAAATTGTCAATTACTGTGAGAGGCGAAGGGTCATATTTTGCCCAAAACCCCCTGTAGTTTTCAAAATATCCCAAACATCCCAAATTCCACCCTTGAGCCATATTTTGGAGGCAAATTCTGGCTCTCTGCAAGTATTCGCAGTTTAAATTATGACATTTTATATCGAAAATATGCCAATTGTTGAGAGCGGCGATGGATCACATTTTGCCCAATCCCTTCTTGCAATTTTCAAAATATCCAAAACATCCCAAATTCGACGCTTCAGCCATATTTTGGAGCCAAATTGTGGCTCTCTGCACGTATTAGCATTTTGAAATTTCGACTTTTTATTCCGAAATAATGCCAATTACTCTGAGCTACGAAAGGTCGCATTTTTCCCAAAACACCCTGCAGTTTTCAAAATATCCCAATTATCCCAAATTCCACCCTTGAGCCAAATTTCAGAGCCAAATTCTGGCGCTCCGCACGTATTCGCAGTTTAACATTAGGATTTTTTATACAGAAAATATGCCAATTACTTAGAGAAGCGATGGATCACATTTTGCCTAAACCCTCCTTGCAGTTTTCAAAATATCCAAAACATACCAAATTCGACCCTTGAGCCATATTTTGGAGCTAATTTCTGGCTTTCTGCGCGTATTCGCAGTATGAAATTACGATTTTTTATACCGAAAACATGACAATTACTGAAAGAAGCGATGGATCACATTTTGCCCAAACCCTCCCTGAAGTTTTCAAAATATCCAAAACATCCGAAATTCGACGCTTGAGCAATATTTTGGAGCCAAATTGGGGCTCTCTGCACGTATCCGCAGTTTAAAATTATTTCATTTTATACCGAAAATATGCCAAATACTGGGAGCGACAATTGGTCACATTTTGCCCAAACCCCCCTGTAGTTTTCAAAATATACCAAACATCCTAACTTCGACCCATGAGCTATATTTTGATGCCAAATTTTTGCTCTCTAAACGTATTCGCAGTTTGAACTTACAACATTTTATACCGAAAATATGCCAATTACTGAGTGCGGCGATGGATCACATTTTGCCCAAGCACTCCCTGCAGTTTTCAAAATATCCCAAACATCTCAAATTCGACCCTTGAGCCATATTTTGGCGCCAAATTTTGGCTTTCTGCATGTATTCGCAGTATGAAATTACGGCTTTTTATATCGAAAATATGCCAATTACTGAAAGCGGCGATGGATCACATTTTGCCGAAACCCCCTCTGCAGTTTTAAAATTATACCAAACATCCCAAATTAGACTCTTGAGCCATATTTTGGAGCCAAATTCTTGCTCTCTGCACATATTCGCAGTTTGAAATTACGACAATTTATATCGAAAATATGTCAATACTTGCTAGCAGCGATAGGTCACATTTTGTCTAAACCCCCCCCTGCAGTTTTCAAAATATCCCAAACATCCCAAATTCGACGCTTGAGCCATATTTTGGAGCAAAAATGTGGCTCTCTGCACGTATTAGCTGTTTGAAATTTTGACTTTTTATGCCGAAATAATGCCAATTACTGTTAGCAGCGAAAGGTCATATTTTGCCCAAAACCCCCTGTAGTTTTCAAAATATCCCAAACATAACAAATTCCACCCTTGAGCCATATTTTAGAGGCAAATTCTGGCTCTCTGCACGTATTCGCAGTTTAAATTATGACATTTTATACCGAAAATATGCCAATTACTGAGAGCAACGATGGATCACATTTTGCCCAAACCCTTCTTGCAGTTTTCAAAATATCCAAAACATCCCAAATTCGACGCTTCAGCCATATTTTGGAGCCAAATTCTGGCTCTCTGCATGTATTCGCAGTTTGAAATTACGAGATTTTATACCAAAAATATTCCAATTACTGCAAGTGGCGATGGATCACATTCTGCCCACACCCTCCCTGCAGTTTCCAAAATTTCCCAAACATCCCAAATTCAACGCTTGACCCATATTTTAGAGCCAAAATCTGGCTCTCTGCACATATTCGCAGTTTAAAATTACGATATTTTATACCAAAAATATGTCAATTACTGAAAGCGGCGATAGATCACATTTTGCCCAAATCCCCCCTGCAGTTTTCAAAATATCCCAAACATCCCAAATTCGACCTTTCAGCCATATTTTGGAGCCAAATTCTGGCTCTCTGCACATATTAGCAGTTTAAAATTACGATATTTTATACCAAAAATATGTCAATTACTGAAAGCGGCGATAGATCACATTTTGCCCAAATCCCCCCTGCAGTTTTCAAAATATCCCAAACATCCAAAATTTGACCCTTGAGAATTATTTTGGAGCCAAATTCTGCTTCTCTGCACGTATTCGCCGTTTGAAATTACGACTTTTTATACCGAAAATATGCCACTTACTTTGAGCGGCGATCGGTCACATTTTGCCCAAACCCCGCCATATTGTTTTCAAAATATCGCAAACATTCCAAATTCGACGCTTGAGCCGAATTTTGGAGCAAAATTGTGGATCTCTGCACGTATTAGCTGTTTGAAATTTTTACTTTTTTTACCGAAAAATTGTCAATTACTGTGAGAGGCGAAGGGTCATATTTTGCCCAAAACCCCCTGTAGTTTTCAAAATATCCCAAACATCCCAAATTCCACCCTTGAGCCATATTTTGGAGGCAAATTCTGGCTCTCTGCAAGTATTCGCAGTTTAAATTATGACATTTTATATCGAAAATATGCCAATTGTTGAGAGCGGCGATGGATCACATTTTGCCCAATCCCTTCTTGCAATATTCAAAATATCCAAAACATCCCAAATTCGACGCTTCAGCCATATTTTGGAGCCAAATTGTGGCTCTCTGCACGTATTAGCATTTTGAAATTTCGACTTTTTATTCCGAAATAATGCCAATTACTCTGAGCTACGAAAGGTCGCATTTTTCCCAAAACACCCTGCAGTTTTCAAAATATCCCAATTATCCCAAATTCCACCCTTGAGCCAAATTTCAGAGCCAAATTCTGGCGCTCCGCACGTATTCGCAGTTTAACATTAGGATTTTTTATACAGAAAATATGCCAATTACTTAGAGAAGCGATGGATCACATTTTGCCTAAACCCTCCTTGCAGTTTTCAAAATATCCAAAACATACCAAATTCGACCCTTGAGCCATATTTTGGAGCTAATTTCTGGCTTTCTGCGCGTATTCGCAGTATGAAATTACGATTTTTTATACCGAAAACATGACAATTACTGAAAGCAGCGATGGATCACATTTTGCCCAAACCCTCCCTGAAGTTTTCAAAATATCCAAAACATCCGAAATTCGACGCTTGAGCAATATTTTGGAGCCAAATTGGGGCTCTCTGCACGTATCCGCAGTTTAAAATTATTTCATTTTATACCGAAAATATGCCAAATACTGGGAGCGACGATTGGTCACATTTTGCCCAAACCCCCCTGTAGTTTTCAAAATATACCAAACATCCTAACTTCGACCCATGAGCTATATTTTGATGCCAAATTTTTGCTCTCTGGACGTATTCGCAGTTTGAACTTACAACATTTTATACCGAAAATATGCCAATTACTGAGTGCGGCGATGGATCACATTTTGCCCAAGCACTCCCTGCAGTTTTCAAAATATCCCAAACATCTCAAATTCGACCCTTGAGCCATATTTTGGCGCCAAATTTTGGCTTTCTGCATGTATTCGCAGTATGAAATTACGGCTTTTTATATCGAAAATATGCCAATTACTGAAAGCGGCGATGGATCACATTTTGCCGAAACCCCCTCTGCAGTTTTAAAATTATACCAAACATCCCAAATTAGACTCTTGAGCCATATTTTGGAGCCAAATTCTTGCTCTCTGCACATATTCGCAGTTTGAAATTACGACAATTTATATCGAAAATATGTCAATACTTGCTAGCAGCGATAGGTCACATTTTGTCTAAACCCCCCCCTGCAGTTTTCAAAATATCCCAAACATCCCAAATTCGACGCTTGAGCCATATTTTGGAGCAAAAATGTGGCTCTCTGCACGTATTAGCTGTTTGAAATTTTGACTTTTTATGCCGAAATAATGCCAATTACTGTTAGCAGCGAAAGGTCATATTTTGCCCAAAACCCCCTGTAGTTTTCAAAATATCCCAAACATAACAAATTCCACCCTTGAGCCATATTTTAGAGGCAAATTCTGGCTCTCTGCACGTATTCGCAGTTTAAATTATGACATTTTATACCGAAAATATGCCAATTACTGAGAGCAACGATGGATCACATTTTGCCCAAACCCTTCTTGCAGTTTTCAAAATATCCAAAACATCCCAAATTCGACGCTTCAGCCATATTTTGGAGCCAAATTCTGGCTCTCTGCATGTATTCGCAGTTTGAAATTACGAGATTTTATACCAAAAATATTCCAATTACTGCAAGTGGCGATGGATCACATTCTGCCCACACCCTCCCTGCAGTTTCCAAAATTTCCCAAACATCCCAAATTCAACGCTTGACCCATATTTTAGAGCCAAAATCTGGCTCTCTGCACATATTCGCAGTTTAAAATTACGATATTTTATACCAAAAATATGTCAATTACTGAAAGCGGCGATAGATCACATTTTGCCCAAATCCCCCCTGCAGTTTTCAAAATATCCCAAACATCCCAAATTCAACGCTTGAGCATATTTTGGAGGAAAATTCTGGCTCTCTGCACGTATTCGTCGTTTGAAATTACGACTTTTTATACCGAAAATATGCCAATTACTTTGAGCGGCGATCGGTCACATTTTGCCCAAACCCCGCCATGCTGTTTTCAAAATATCGCAAACATTCCAAATTCGACGCTTGAGCCGAATTTTGGAGAAAAATTGTGGATCTCTGCACGTATTAGCTGTTTGAAATTTTTACTTTTTTTTACCGAAATAATGCCAATTACTGTGAGAGGCGAAGGGTCATATTTTGCCCAAAACCCCCTGTAGTTTTCAAAATATCCCAAACATCCCAAATTCCACCCTTGAGCCATATTTTGGAGGCAAATTCTGGCTCTCTGCACGTATTCGCAGTTTAAATTATGACATTTTATATCGAAAATATGCAAATTTTTGAGAGCGGCGATGGATCACATTTTGCCCAATGCCTTCTAGCAATTTTCAAAATATCCAAAACATCCCAAATTCGACGCTTCAGCCATATTTTGGAGCCAAATTGTTGCTCTCTGCACGTATTAGCATTTTGAAATTTCGACTTTTTATTCCGAAATAATGCCAATTACTGTGAGGTGAGCTACGAAAGGTCGCATTTTGCCCAAAACACCCTGCAGTTTTCAAAATATCCCAATTATCCCAAATTCCACCCTTGAGCCAAATTTCGGAGCCAAATTCTGGCGCTCCGCACGTATTCGCAGTTTTACAATAGGATTTTTTATACAGAAAATATGCCAATTACTTAGAGAAGCGATGGATCACATTTTGCCTAAACCCTCCTTGCAGTTTTCAAAATATCCAAAACATCCCAAATTCGACCCTTGAGCCATATTTTGGAGCTAATTTCTGGCTCTCTGCACGTATTCGCAGTTTGAAATTACGAATTTTTATCCCAATTATCCTAAATTTGACGGTTGAAAATATGCCAATTACTGAAAGAAGCGATGGGTCACATTTTGCCCAAACCCCCCTGCAGTTTGCAAAATATCCTAAACATCCCAAATTTCATCCTTGAGCTATATTTTGGAGGCAAACTCTGGCTCTATGCACTTATTCGCAGTTAAAATTAGGACATTTTATACCGAAAATATGCCAATTACTGAGAGCGGCGATGGATCACTGTTTGCCCAAACCCTCCTTGCAGTTTTCAAAATATCCAAAACATCCTAAATTCGACGTTTGAGCCATATTTTGGAGCCAAATTGTGGCTCTCTGCACGTATTAGCAGTATGAAATTTCGAGTTTTTTATCCCGAAATAATGCCAAATTACTGTTAGCGGCGAAAGGTCACATTTTGCCCAAAACCCCCTGCAGTTTTCAAAATATCCCAATTATCCCAAATTCCACCCTTGAGCCAAATTTTGGAGCCAAATTGTGGCTCTCTGCACGTATTCACAGTTTTACATTAATTAAGATTTTTTATACCGAAAATATGCCAATTACTTAGAGCGGCGATGGACCACATTTTGCCTAAACCCTCCTGCAGTTTTCAAAATATCCAAAACATCCCAATTTTGCCCAAACCCTCTCTGCAGTTTTTAAATTATCCCAAACATCCCAAAATCGACAATTGAGCCATATTTTGGAGCCAAATTCTGGCTCTCTGCACGCATTCGCATTTTGAAATTACGACTTTTTATACCGAAAATATGCCAATTACTGCGAGCGGCGATGGATCACATTTTACCCAAACCCTCCCAGCAGTTTTTAAAAAATCGAAAACATCCCAAATTCGACCCTTGAGGATTATTTTGGAACCAAATTTTGTCTTTCTGCTTGTATTCGCAGTTTGAAATTACGACTTTTTAAACCGAAAACATGCCAATTACTGAAAGCAGCGATGGATCAAATTTTGCACAAACCCTCTCTGCAGTTTTTAAATTATCCCAAACATCCCAAATTCGACAATTGAGCCATATTTTGAAGCCAAATTCTGGCTCTCTGCACATATTCGCAGTTTGAAATTACAACATTTTATATCGAAAATATGTCAATACCTGCTAGCAGCGATAGGTCACATTTTGACCAAACCCCCCTGCAGTTTTCAAAATATCCCAAACATCCCAAATTCGACGCTTGAGCCATATTTTGAAGCTAAATTCGGGCTCTCTGCACGTATTCGCAGTTTGAAATTTCGTCTTTTTAAACTGAAAATATGCCAATTACTGAGAGCGGCGATGGATCACATTTTGCCCAAACAGTCCCTGCAGTTTTCAAAATATAGCAAACATCCCAAATTCGACGCTTGAGCTATATTTTGGGGCCAAATTCTGACTCTCTGCAAGTATTCGCAGTTTGAAATCACGAATTTTTATACCGAAAATATGCGAATTACTTTGAGCGGCGATCGGTCACATTTTGCCCAAACCCAGCCATGCTGTTTTCAAAATATCGCAAACATTCTAAATTCGACGCTTGAGCCGAATTTTGGAGCAAAATTGTGGATCTCTGCACGTATTAGCTGTTTGAAATTTTTACATTTTTACCGAAATAATGCCAATTACTGTGAGAGGCGAAGGGTCATATTTTGCCCAAAACCCCCTGTAGTTTTCAAAATATCCCAAACATCCCAAATTCCACCCTTGAGCCATATTTTGGAGGCAAATTCTGGCTCTCTGCACGTATTCGCAGTATAAATTATGATATTTTATATCGAAAATATGCCAATTGTTGAGAGCGGCGACGGATCACATTTTGCCCAATCCCTTCTTGCAATTTTCAAAATATTCAAAACATCCCAAATTCGACGCTTCAGCCATATTTTTTAGCCAAATTGTTGCTCTCTGCACGTATTAGCATTTTGAAATTTCGACTTTTTATTCCGAAATAATGCCAATTACTCTGAGCTACGAAAGGTCGCATTTTGCCCAAAACACCCTGCAGTTTTCAAAATATCCCAATTATCCCAAATTCCACCCTTGAGCCAAATTTCGGAGCCAAATTCTGGCGCTCCGCATGTACTCGCAGTTTTACATTAGGAATTTTTATTCAGAAAATATGCCAATTACTTAGAGAAGCGATGGATCACATTTTGCCTAAACCCTCCTTGCAGTTTTCAAAATATCCAAAACATACCAAATTCGACCCTTGAGCCATATTTTGGAGCTAATTTCTGGCTCTCTGCACGTATTCGCAGTTTGAAATTACGAATTTTTATCCCAATTATCCCAAATTTGACGGTTGAAAATATGCCAATTACTGAAAGAAGCGATGGGTCACATTTTGCCCAAACCCCCCTGCAGTTTGCAAAATATCCCAAACATCCCAAATTCGACCCTCGAGCCTTATTTTGGAGCCAAATTCTGGCTTTCTGCGCGTATTCGCAGTATGAAATTATGATTTTTTATACCGAAAACATGACAATTACTGAAAGCAGCGATGGATCACATTTTGCCCAAACCCTCCCTGCAGTTTTCAAAATATCCAAAACATCCCAAATTCGACGCTTGAGCAATATTTTGGAGCCAAATTGGGGCTCTCTGCACGTATTCGCAGTTTAAAATTATTTAATTTTAGACCGAAAATATGCCAATTACTGAGAGCGACGATTGGTCACATTTTGCCAAAACCCCCCTGTAGTTTTCAAAATATACCAAACATCCTAACTTCGACCCATGAGCAATATTTTGATGCCAAATTTTTGCTCTCTGAACGTATTCGCAGTTTGAACTTACAACATTTTATACCGAAAATATGCCAATTACTGAGTGCGGCGATGGATCACATTTTGCCCAAGCACTCCCTGCAGTTTTCAAAATATCCCAAACATCTCAAATTCGACCCTTGAGCCATATTTTGGAGCCAAATTTTGGCTTTCTGCATGTATTCGCAGTATGAAATTACTGCTTTTTATATCGAAAATATGCCAATTACTGAAAGCGGCGATGGATCACATTTTGCCGAAACCCCCTCTGCAGTTTAAAAATTTTCCTAAACATCCCAAATTAGACCCTTGAGCCATATTTTGGAGCCAAATTCTTGCTCTCTGCACATATTCGCAGTTTGAAATTACGACAATTTATATCGAAAATATGTCAATACTTGCTAGCAGCGATAGGTCACATTTTGTCTAACCCCCCCCCCCCCCTGCAGTTTTCAAAATATCCCAAACATCCCAAATTCGACGCTTGAGCCATATTTTGGAGCAAAAATGTGGCTCTCTGCACGTATTAGCTGTTTGAAATTTTGACTTTTTATGCCGAAAAAATGCCAATTACTGTGAGCAGCGAAAGGTCATATTTTGCCCAAAACCCCCTGTAGTTTTCAAAATATCCCAAACATCCCAAATTCCACCCTTGAGCCATATTTTAGAGGCAAATTCTGGCTCTCTGCACGTATTCGCAGTTTAAATTATGACATTTTGTACCGAAAATATGCCAATTACTGAGAGCAACGATGGATCACATTTTGCCCAAACCCTTCTTGCAGTTTTCAATATATCCAAAACATCCCAAATTCGACGCTTTAGCCATATTTTGGAGCCAAATTCTGGCTCTCTGCATGTATTCGCAGTTTGAAATTACGAGATTTTATACCAAAAATATTCCAATTACTGCAAGTGGCGATGGATCACATTCTGCCCACACCCTCCTTGCAGTTTTCAAAATATCCCAAACATCCCAAATTCGACGCTTGAGCTATATTTTAGCGCCAAATTCTGGCTCTCTGCACGTATTCGCAGTTTAAAATTATGACTTTTTATACCAAAAATATGCCAATTACTGAAAGCGGCGATGGGTCAAATTTTGCCCAAACCCTCCCTGCAGTTTCCAAAATTTCCCAAACATCCCAAATTCAACGCTTGACCCATATTTTAGAGCCAAATTCTGGTTTTTTGCACGTATTCGCAGTTTGAAATTACGACTTTTTATACCGAAAATATGCCAATTACTGAGAGCGGAGATGTATCACATTTTGCCCAAACCCTTCCTGCAGTTTTCAAAATATCCCAAACATCCAAAATTTGACCCTTGAGAATTATTTTGGAGCCAAATTCTGCTTCTCTGCACGTATTCGTTGTTTGAAATTACGAATTTTTATCCCAAACATCTCAAATTTGACGCTTGAAAATATGCTAATTATTGAAAGCAGCGATGGGTCACATTTTGCCCAAACCCTCCGGCAGTTTGCAAAATATCCCAAACATCCCAAATTTGACCTCTGAGCCATATTTTGGAGCCAAATTCGGGCTCTCTGCACGTATTCGCAGTTTGAAATTATTTCATTTTCTATGAAAATATGCCAATTACTGAGAGCGACGATGGGTCACATTTTGCCTAAACCCCCCTGCAGTTATCAAAATATCCCAAGTATCCCAAATTTGACCCTTGTGCTATATTTTGGAGCCAAATTCTCTTTCTCTGCACGTATTCGCAGTTTGAAATTGGGACATTTTATACCGAAAATATGCCAATTACTTAGTGCGGCGGTGGGTCGTATTTTGCCCACGTCCTCCCTGCAGTTTTCAAAATATCCCAAACATCCCAAATTCGACCCTTCAGCCATATTTTGGAGCCAAATTCTGGCTCTCTGCACATATTCGCAGTTTAAAATTACGATATTTTATACCAAAAACATGTCAATTACTGAAAGCGGCGATAGATCACATTTTGCCCAAATCCCCCCTGCAGTTTTCAAAATATCCCAAACATCCCAAATTCAACGCTTGAGCATATTTTGGAGGAAAATTCTGGCTCTCTGCACGTATTCGCCGTTTGAAATTACGACTTTTTATACCGAAAATATGCCAATTACTTTGAGCGGCGATCGGTCACATTTTGCCCAAACCCCGCCATGCTGTTTTCAAAATATCGCAAACATTCCAAATTCGACGCTTGAGCCGAATTTTGGAGCAAAATTGTGGGTCTCTGCACGTATTAGCTGTTTGAAATTTTTACTTTTTTTTACCGAAATACTGTGAGAGGCGAAGGGTCATATTTTGCCCAAAACCCCCTGTAGTTTTCAAAATATCCCAAACATCCCAAATTCCACCCTTGAGCCATGTTTTGGAGGCAAATTCTGGCTCTCTGCACGTATTCGCAGTTTAAATTATGACATTTTATATCGAAAATATGCCAATTTTTGAGAGCGGCGATGGATCACATTTTGCCCAATCCCTTCTAGCAATTTTCAAAATATCCAAAACATCCCAAATTCGACGCTTCAGCCATATTTTGTAGCCAAATTGTTGCTCTCTGCACGTATTAGCATTTTGAAATTTCGACTTTTTATTCCGAAATAATGCCAATTACTGTGAGCTACGAAAGGTCGCATTTTGCCCAAAACACCCTGCAGTTTTAAAAATATCCCAATTATCCCAAATTCCACCCTTGAGCCAAATTTCGGAGCCAAATTCTGGCGCTCCGCACGTATTCGCAGTTTTACATTAGGATTTTTTATACAGAAAATATGCCAATTACTTAGAGAAGCGATGGATCACATTTTGCCTAAACCCTCCTTGCAGTTTTCAAAATATCCAAAACATCCCAAATTCGAACCTTGAGCCATATTTTGGAGCTAATTTCTGGCTCTCTGCACGTATTCGCAGTTTGAAATTACGAATTTTTATCCCAATTATCCCAAATTTGACGGTTGAAAATATGCCAATTACTGAAAGATGCGATGGGTCACATTTTGCACAAACACCCCTGCAGTTTGCAAAATATCCCAAACATCCCAAATTGGACCCTTGAGCCTTATTTTGGAGCCAAATTCTGGCTTTCTGCGCGTATTCGCAGTATGAAATTACGAATTTTTATACCGAAAACATGACAATTACTGAAAGCAGCGATGGATCACATTTTGCCCAAACCCTCCCTGCAGTTTTCAAAATATCCAAAACATCCCAAATTCGACGCTTGAGCAATATTTTGGAGCCAAATTGGAGCTCTCTGCACGTATTCGCAGTTTGAAATTATTTCATTTTATACCGAAAATATGCCAATTACTGAGAGCGACGATTGGTCACATTTTGCCCAAACCCCCCTGTAGTTTTCAAAATATACCAAACATCCTAACTTCGACCCACGAGCTATATTTTGATGCCAAATTTTTGCTCTCTGAACGTATTCGCAGTTTGAACTTACAACATTTTATACCGAAAATATGCCAATTACTGAGTGCGGCGATGGATCACATTTTGCCCAAGCACTCCCTGCAGTTTTCAAAATATCCCAAACATCTCAAATTCGACCCTTGAGCCATATTTTGGCGCCAAATTTTGGCTTTCTGCATGTATTCGCAGTATGAAATTACGGCTTTTTATACCGAAAATATGCCAATTACTGAAAGCGGCGATGGATCACATTTTGCCGAAACCCCCTCTGCAATTTTATAATTATCCCAAACATCCCAAATTAGACCCTTGAGCCATATTTTGGAGCCAAATTCTTGCTCTCTGCACATATTCGCAGTTTGAAATTACGACAATTTATATCGAAAATATGTCAATACTTGCTAGCAGCGATAGGTCACATTTTGTCTAAACCCCCCCTGCAATTTTCAAAATATCCCAAACATCCCAAATTCGACGCTTGAGCCATATTTTGGAGCAAAAATGTGGCTCTCTGCACGTATTAGCTGTTTGAAATTTTGACTTTTTATGCCGAAATAATGCCAATTACTGTGAGCAGCGAAAGGTCATATTTTGCCCAAAAACCCCCCTGCAGTTTTCAAAATATCCCAAACATCCCAAATTTCACCCTTGAGCTATATTTTGGAGGCAAACTCTGGCTCTATGCACTTATTCGCAGTTAAAATTAGGACATTTTATACCGAAAATATGCCAATTACTGAGAGCGGCGAGGGATCACTGTTTAAACTGCGAATACGTGCAGAGAGCCAGAATTTGCCTCCAAAATATGGCTCAAGGGTGGAATTTGGGATGTTTGGGATATTTTGAAAACTACAGGGGGTTTTGGGCAAAATATGACCCTTCGCCTCTCACAGTAATTGGCATTATTTCGGTAAAAAAAAGTTAAAATTTCAAACAGCTAATACGTGCAGAGATCCACAATTTTGCTCCAAAATTCGGCTCAAGCGTCGAATTTGGAATGTTAGCGATATTTTGAAAACAGCATGGCGGGGTTTGGGCAAAATGTGACCGATCGCCGCTCAAAGTAATTGGCATATTTTCGGTATAAAAAGTCGTAATTTCAAACGGCGAATACGTGCAGAGAGCCAGAATTTTCCTCCAAAATATGCTCAAGCGTTGAATTTGGGATGTTTGGGATATTTTGAAAACTGCAGGGGGGATTTGGGCAAAATGTGATCTATCGCCGCTTTCAGTAATTGACATATTTTTGGTATAAACTATCGTAATTTTAAACTGCGAATATGTGCAGAGAGCCAGAATTTGGCTCCAAAATATGGCTGAAGGGTCGAATTTGGGATGTTTGGGATATTTTGAAAACTGCAGGGAGGACTTGGGCAAAATACGATCCACCGCCGCACTCAGTAATTGGCATATTTTTGGTATAAAATGTCCCAATTTCCAACTGCGAATACGTGCAGAAAGAGAGAGAATTTGGCTCAAAAATATAGCTCATGGGTCGAATTTGGGATGTTTGGGATATTTTGAAAACTGCAGGGGGGTTTTGGCAAAATGTGACCCATCATCGCTCTCAGTAATTGGCATATTTTCGTAGAAAATGAAATAATTTCAAACTGCGAATACGTGCAGAGAGCCCGAATTTGGCTCCAAAATATGGCTCAAGCGTCGAATTTTGGATGTTTTGGATATTTTGAAAACTGCAGGGAAGATTTGGACAAAATGTGATCCATCGCCGCTTTCAGTAATTTTCATGTTTTCGTTATAAAAGTCGTAATTTCAAACAGCGAATACGCGCAGGGAGCCAGATTTTGGCTCCAAAATATTGCTCAAAGGTCAAATTTTTGATGTTTGGGATATTTTGCAAACTGCCTGGGGGTTTGGGCAAAATGTGACCTATCGATGCTTTCAATAATTAGCATATTTTCAAGCGTCAAATTTGGGATGTTTGGGATAAAAAGTCGTAATTTTAAACAACGAATACGTGCAGAGAGGAAGAATTTGGCTCCAAAATAATTCTCAATTGTCGAATTTTGGATGTTTGGGATATTTTGAAAACTGCAGGGAGGTTTTGGGCAAAATGTGATCTATCGCCGCTCTCAGTAATTGACATATTTTTGGTATAAAATGTCGTAATTTTAAACTGAGAATATGTGCAGAGAGCCAGAATTTGGCTCCAAAATATGGCTGAAGGGTCGAATTTAGGATGTTTGGGATATTTTGAAAACTGCAGGGAGGACGTGGGCAAAATACGATCCATCGCCGCACTCAGTAATTGGCATATTTTCGGTATAAAATGTCCCAATTTCAAACTGCGAATACGTGCAGAGAAAGATAATTTGGCCCCAAAATATAGCTCAAGGGTCAAATTTGGGATACTTGGGATATTTTGATAACTGCAGGGGGGTTTAGGCAAAATGTGACCCATCGTCGCTCTCAGTAATTGGCATATTTTCATAGAAAATGAAATAATTTCAAACTGCGAATACGTGCAGAGAGCCCGAATTTGGCTCCAAAATATGGCTCAAGCGTCGAATTTCGGATGTTTGGGATATTTTGAAAACTGCAGCGAGGGTTTGGGCAAAATGTGATCTATCGCCGCTTTCAGTAATTTTCATGTTTTCGGTATAAAAAGTCGTAATTTCAAACTGCGAATACGCGCAGAGAGCCAGATTTTGGCTCCAAAATATGGCTCAAAGGTCAAATTTGGTATGTTTGGGATATTTTGCAAACTGCCGGAGGGTTTGGGCCAAATGTGACCCATCGCTGCTTTCAATAATTATCATATTTTCAAGCGTCAAATTTGAGATGTTTGGGATAAAAATTCGTAATTTCAAACAACGAATACGTGCAGATAAGCAGAATTTGGCTCCAAAATAATTCTCAAGGGTCAAATTTTGGATGTTTGGGATATTTTGAAAACTGCAGGAAGGGTTTGGGCAAAATGTGATACATCTCCGCTCTCAGTAATTGGCATATTTTCGGTATAAAAAGTAGTAATTTCAAACTGCGAATACGTGCAGAGAGCCAGAATTTGGCTCTAAAATATGGGTCAAGCGTTGAATTTGGGATGTTTGGGAAATTTTGGAAACTGCAGGGAGGGTTTGGGCAAAATTTGATCCATCGCCGCTTTCAGTAATTGGCATATTTTTGGTATAAAAATTCATAATTTTAAACTGCGAATACGTGCAGAGAGCCAGAATTTGGCTCTAAAATATAGCTCAAGCGTCGAATTTGGGATGTTTGGGATATTTTGAAAACTGCAAGGAGGGTGTGGGCAGAATATGATCCATCGCCACTTGCAGTAATTGGAATAAATTTGGTGTAAAATCTCGTAATTTCAAACTGCGAATACATGCAGAGAGCCAGAATTTGGCTCCAAAATATGGCTAAAGCGTCGAATTTGGGATGTTTTGGATATTTTGAAAACTGCAAGAAGGGTTTGGGCAAAATGTGATCCATCGTTGCTCTCAGTAATTGGCATATTTTCGGTATAAAATGTCATAATTTAAACTGCGAATACGTGCAGAGAGCCAGAATTTGCCTCTAAAATATGGCTCAAGGGTGGAATTTGGGATGTTTGGGATATTTTGAAAACTACAGAGGGTTTTGGGCAAAATATGACCTTTCGCTGCTTTCGCTGGCATATAGTCATCATCACTATTACTCTCCTTATATAGTCATCATCGCTATTACACTCTTAACATTGTCATTATCACTATTACTCTCCCAACATAGTCCTCATGACAATTACTCTCCCAACATAGTCATCATGACTATTACTCTCCCAACATAGTCATAATGACTATTACACTCCCAACATAGTCATCATGACTATTACACTCTAAACATAGTCATCATGACAATTACACTCCCAACATAGTCATTATTACTATTACACTCCGAACATCGTCATCTTGACTATAAAACCTCAACATAGTCATCATGACTATTACTCTCCCAACATAGTCATCATGGCTGTTACACTTCCAACATAGTCATCATGACTATTACTATCCCAACATAGTCTTCATGACTATTACTCTCCCAACTAAGTCATCATGACTATTACACTCCCAACATAATCATCATGACTATTACACTACCAACATAGTCATCATGACTATTACACTCCCAAAATAGTCATCATGACTATTACTCTCCCAACATAGTCATCATGACTATTACACTCCCAACATAGTCATCATGACTATTACACCTCCAACATCTTCATCGTGATTATTACACTCCCAACATCGTCATCATCAGTATAAAACCTCAAAATAGCTATCATGTCAATTACACTCCCAATATCTTCATTATGACTATAAAACCTCAACATAGCCATCATGACAATTACACTCCCAACATAGTCATCATAACTATTACTCACCCAATATAGTCATCATGACTATTACACCCCTAGCATAGTCATCATGACTATTACTCTCCCAACATCATGACTATTACTCTTCCAACATCGTCATCATGACCATAAGGCTCCCAACATTGTCACCATGACCATAACACTCCCAACATAGTCATCATGACCATAACACTCTCAACATAGTCATCATGACTATTACTCTTCCAACATTTTGACTATTACACATCCAACATAGTCATCATGACTATAACACTCTCAACAGTCATCATGGCTATTACACTGCCAATATAGTCATCATGACAATTACACTGTCAAAATAGTCGTCATGATTATTACACTACCAACTTAGGCATCATGACTATTACACTCCCAACATAATCATCATGACTATTACACTCCCAACATAGTCACCATGACTATTACACTCCCAACATAGTCATCATGACTATTACACCCCAACATCTTCATCGTGACTATTACACTCCTATCATAGTCATCATGACTGTTACTCTCCCAACATCGTCATCGTGACTATTACACTCCCAACATCGTCATCATAACTATAAAACCTCAACATAGCTATCATGACAATTGCACTCCCAACATAGTCATCATGACAATAAAACCTCAACATAGTCATCATGACAATTACACTCCCTATATAGTCATCATGACTATTGCTCTCCAGACATCGTCATCATTACTATAAAACCTCAACATTGTCATCATGACAATTACACTCCCAACATAGTCATCATGACTATTACTCTCCCAACATAGTCATCATGACTGTTTCACTCCCAACATAGTCATCATGACTATTACACTTCCATCATAGTCATCATGACTATTACTCTCCAAACATCGTCATCATGACTATTACTCTCCCAACATCATGACTATTTCTCTCCCAACATCATGACTATTACTCCCCTA
This sequence comes from Procambarus clarkii, assembly GCF_040958095.1. Taxonomy (NCBI): domain Eukaryota; kingdom Metazoa; phylum Arthropoda; class Malacostraca; order Decapoda; family Cambaridae; genus Procambarus; species Procambarus clarkii. The sequence continues at coordinate 41,602,207 of NC_091162.1, read as the reverse complement.
ACATCAAAGACTACTACTCTCCCAACATCAAGACTATTACTCTCCCAACATCATGACTATTACTCTCACAACATCATGACTATTACTCTCTCAACATCATGACTATTACACTCCCAACATCGTCATCATGTCTATGAAACCTCAACATAATCATCATGACTATGACTCTCCCAACATAGTCATCATGACTTTTACACTCCCAACATAGTCATCATGACTATTACTCTCCCAACATAGTCATCATGACAATTACACTCCCAACATAGACAGCATGACTATTACACTCCCAACATTGTCATCATGACTATTACACTCCCAACATTGTCATCATGACTATTACTCTCCCAATATAGTCATCATCACTAATACACTCCCAACATAGTCATCATGACTGTTACACTCCGAACATTGTCATCACGACTATTACACTCCCAACATAGTCATCATGACAATTTCACTCCCAATATAGTCATCATGACTATTACACTCCCAACATCGTCATCATGACTATAAAACCTCAACATAGTCATCATGACTATTACTCTCCCAACATAGTCATCATGATTATTACACTCCCAACATAGTCACAATGACTATTATACTCCAAACATAGTCATCGTGACTATTACACTCCCAACATAGTCATCATGACTATTACACCCCCAACATCTTCATCGTGACTATTACACTCCCAACATCGTCATCATGACTATAAAACCTCAACATAGCCATCATGACAATTACACTCCCAACATAGTCATCATTACTATAAAACCTCAAAATGGTCATCATGACAATTACATTACCAACATAGACAGCATGACTATTACACTCCCAACATTGTCATCATGACTATTACACTCCCAACATTGACATCATGACTATTACTCTCCCAATATAGTCATCATGACTATTACACTCGAACATAGTCATCATGACTATTACACTCCCAACATTGTCATCACGACTATTACACTCCCAACATAGTCACAATGACTATTACACTCCCAATATAATCATCATGACTATTACACTCCCAACATCGTCATCATGACTATAAAACCTCAACATAGTCATCATGACTATTACTCTCCCAACATAGTCATCATGAGTATTATACTCTCAACATCGTCATCATGACTATTACTCTCCCAACATAGTCATCATGATTATTACACTCCCAACATAGTCACAATGACTATTACACTCCCAACATAGTGATCGTAACTATTACACTCCCAACATAGTCATCATGACTATTACACCCCCAACATCTTCATCGTGACTATTACACTCCCAAAATCGTCATCATGACTATAAAACCTCAACATAGCTATCATGACAATTACATTCCCAACATAGTCATCATGACTATAAAACCTCTAAATGGTCATCATGACAATTACACTCCCAACATAGTCATCATGACTATTACTCTCCCAACATAGTCATCATGAATATTTCACTCCCAACATAGTCATCATGACTATTACACTTCCATTATAGTCATCATGACTATTACTCTCCAAACATCGTCATCATGACTATTACTCTCCCAACATCATGACTATTTCTCTCCCAAAATCATGACTATTACTCTCCTAACATCAAGACTACTACTCTCCCAACATCATGACTATTACACTCCCAACATCGTCAGCATGACTATGAAACCTCAACATAATCATCATGCCTATGACTCTCCCAACATAGTCATCATGACTATGACTCTCCCAACATAGTCATCATGACTTTTACACTCCCAACATAGTCATCATGACTATTACTCTCCCAACATAGTCATCATGACAATTACACTCCCAACATAGACAGCATGACAATTACACTTTCAACATTGTCATCATGACTATTACACTCCTAACATTGTCATCATGACTATTACTCTCCCAATATAGTCATCATGACTATTACACTCCCAACATAGTCATAATGACTATTACACTCCGAACATTGTCATCACGACTATTACACTCCCAACATAGTCATCATGACAACTTCACTCCCAATATAGTCATCATGACTATTACACTCCCAACATCGTCATCATGACTATAAAACCTCAACATAGTCATCATGAATATTACTCTCCCAACACAGTCATCATGAGTATTTTACTCCCAAGATAGTCATCATGACTATTACTCTCCCAACATAGTCATCATGACTATTACACCCCCAACATCTTCATCGTGACTATTACACTCCCAACATCGTCATCATGACTATAAAACCTCAACATAGCCATCATGACAATTACACTCCCAACATAGTCATCATGACTATAAAACCTGAAAATGGTAATCAAGACAATTACACTCCTAACATAGTCATCATGACTTACTCTCCCAACATCGTCATCATGACTATAAAACCTCAACATTTTCATCATGACAATTGCACTCCCAACATAGTCATCATGACTATAAAACCTGAAAATGGTCATCATGACAATTACACTCCTAACATAGTCATCATGACTTACTCTCCCAACATCGTCATCATGACTATAAAACCTCAACATTTTCATCATGACAATTGCACTCCCAACATAGTCATCATGACCATTACTCTCCTAACATAGTCATCATGACTATTACACCCCCAACATAGTCATCATGACCAAAACACCCCCAACATAGTCTTCATGACTATTTCTCTCCCAACTTCATGACTTTTACACGTCCAACATAGTCATCATGACTATTACACTGCCAATTTAGTCATTATGACAATAACACTGCCAACATAGTCGTCATGAATATTACACTACCAACTTAGTCATCATGACTATTGCACTCCCAACATAGTCATCATGACTATTACACTCCCAACATAGTCATAATGACTATTACACTCCCAACATAGGCATCATGACTATTACACTCCCATCATAGCCATCATGACTATTACTCTCCCAACATCTTCATCGTGACTATTACACTCCCAACATCGTCACCATGACTATAGAACCTCAACATAGCCATCATGACAATTACACTTCCAACATAGTCATCATGACTATTAAACCTCTACATAGTCGTCTTGACAATTACACTCCCTACATAGTCATCATGACTATTACTCTCCAGACATCGTCATCATGACTATAAAACCTCAACATAGTCAACGTGACAATTACACTCCCAACATCGTCATCATGACTATTTCTCTCCCAACATGATGACTATTACTCTCCCAACATCATGACTGTTACTCTCCCAACATCAAGACTATTACTCTCCCAACATCATGACTATTACTCTCCCAACATCATGACTATTACACTCCCATCATAGTCATCATGACTATTACACTCCCAACATTGTCATCATGACCATAACACTCCCAACATAGTCATTATGACCATAACACTCCCAACATAGTCATCATGACCATAACAATTCCAACATAGTCATCATGACTATTAATCACCGAACACTGTCATCATGATTATTACTCTCCCAACATCATGACTATTACACTCCCATCATAGTCATCATGACTATTACACTCCCAACATTGTCATCATGCCCATAACACTCCCAACGTAGTCATTATGACCATAACACTTCCAACATAGTCATCATGACCAACACTCCCAACATTGTCATCATGACTATTAATCTCCGAACATTGTCATTATGACTATTACTCTCCCAACATCATGACTATTACACTTCCAACATAGTCATCATGACTATTTCACTGCCAACGTTGTCATCATGACAATTACACTGCCAACATAATCATCATGATAATTACACTGCCAACATAATCATGATTTTTACACTACCAACTTAGTCTTCATGACTATTATACTCCCAACATTGTCATCATGACTATTACACTCCCAACCTAGTCATCATGACTAATACTTCTCAGTATAGTTATTATGAGTATTACACTCCCAACATAATCATGATGACTATTCCAACATGGTAATGCCTTCCCAGCATCATCATCGGTACAAATAGCAAAAAAAAGGATTATGTACTGTAGTTCGTGTAACACCATCACCACCACTACTTGCGGGTTATTCATGCCCGAGCCACCTCTTGGGTGGCTTAATCTTCATCAATCTTCACCACCACTATCATTAATCCCCCCCCTTCCCTTACCGACCATCACCATTTAAACCATCACAACCTAAACCACTATTCTCACCCATAGCCTCGCACAATGACGGGTTAGTATTGCTATATTGCCAGTTAACTATATTTTGTGTTATCTAGGATATAATTATGGCTAATAATGCTGGATGGTATGGCTAGGTCGTAATCATAATAATTATATTCTGACGTGGCCAAGTAAGTAGAGCGACGGGAATCTAGTCCCCCCCTAATATTGAAAAAATGAGGTGTCTTCCAGTGACAGTCTGCGTCTCCTCGGGCTCTCCCAGGGTGTTTGAAGTATACACAATGAGGCCTGGGGAGTGGGAGAGGTGTACTGCAGTTGAGCAGCAATACACAGTACTCGACGCACAGAAACAACTTGCTGCCCACGCTCTCGGCAAACGTCAGAGAAAGGTATCACACCGTAAAAATAAGGACAAAAAAGATGAAGTAAAAGAGCGCCGCCAGAGAATGGTGAGGATTACACTGGATAACGGGAAGGTTCCCCCACGCCACCCTCCTCCCACCCGCGCCATCGTCTCCCACTGATCACTGCTAGAATGAAGGATTAATATTATTTAATTTAATTTAATTTATTTTAATTTTAAAGTGGACTGCTTTTTAATATTTAACCTGTTAGGTGTTTATCCATACACGTAGCAAAGCTTTAACTGTACATATAGCTTATGCAACAATTGGTGGTTATAAATAAACTACAGCATAATGTGTGTTAGTTTTATTGTAACAGTTTAATGGGTTAGTGTAACTGGGAAAAAGAGCCTGTTGAAGAAACCAGAGCATGCAAGGTATCTGGGGTATCTCGTAGGTGGTACAGCTCTCTTTGACTTCTCATGGATAACAAGCTTACCAGCCAACAAGTTAGGCTATAACATTTGCACAAACATGTAAAGTACAGGTGTGACACATGAAAAGAAAAGTGTAATAATAATAATAATAATAATAATAATAATAATAATAATAATAATAATAATAATAATAATAATAATAATAATAATAATAATAATAATAATAATATTAGTAATAATAATAATAATAATAATAATAATAATAATAATAATAATATTAGTAATAATAATAATAATAACAATAATAATAATAATAATAGTAATAATAATATTAATAATAATAATAATAATAATGAGGCTTACTCTTTGTTTGGGATTGATCCACATCGTAACAGCAATGATTGATCCACTACATAACAGCATTGAACTACATAATAGTGTAGGACTGGACGGTAGAGCGACGGTCTCGCTTCTTGCAGGTCAGCGTTCAATCCTTGACCGTCCAAGAATGAGACCTGTACTGCCTTACGCCATCATCAATGACCGTTGTATGCCCCTATACCATTACAATGACCACTGTACTGCCTTACACCATCAACAATGACTCCTTTTCCTATATGTGATATAAACAAATTATCATCGAATTAGGCAATATTTTGCTGTTTTTCCACGTTTGTGTGAATTTTCAGTTTATTGTTATTAATTCAATAAATATACGATAAAAATGATGCAAACACATAATTGAGTAGAAATTAACCTTAAATACTTCATTTATTTAACATTTTAGTTAATTCTAATGAAAACACATTGATTTTTATCATTTGTATTGGAAACAACATTGTCATATGTCTTTTCTTGGATCTAAATAATACGAAACCTTGCTCTATAATTTGAAGTTAAAATCCTCAAATATGGTAAAATAGTGACTTTTTCACGTGTTTCAATTTTTTATTTTTATCATTTGGATTGGAATGATAAAATGTGTTTCGCATTATCATATGTCTTTTCTTGGATCTAAATAATACGAAACCTCGCTCTATGATTTGAAGTTAAAATACTCAAATATGGTAAAATAGTTACTTTTTTCACGTTTTTCATGTAGTGTGATTATACGTAAATATATTCGTTTTTACCAATATTTCGATTCTACTTCATGTTTTCTCAAGATATGTGATTTGGCCTTCATATCTCAGAATTTTGCAAATTTTGCATTTTTAAGCAAGGTTCTTTCATTTTGTTTTGTACTAAAAATTGTCGAATTTAGCAATATTTTGACGTTTATCAATCCTCTTTTCCTTTATGTGACTATTTCACTCCCAACATAGTCATCATGACTATTACACTTCCATTATAGTCATCATGACTATTACTCTCCAAACATCGTCATCATGACTATTACTCTCCCAACATCATGACTATTTCTCTCCCAACATCATGACTATTACTCTCCTAACATCAAGACTACTACTCTCCCAACATCAAGACTATTACTCTCCCAACATCATGACTATTACTCTCACAACATCATGACTATTACTCTCTCAACATCATGACTATTACACTCCCAACATCGTCATCATGACTATGAAACCTCAACATAATCATCATGACTATGACTCTCCCAACATAGTCATCATGACTTTTACACTCCCAACATCGTCATCATGACTATAAAACCTCAACATAGTCATCATGACTATTACTCTCCCAACACAGTCATCATGAGTATTATACTCCCAACATAGTCATCATGACTATTACTCTCCCAACATAGTCATCATGACTATTACACCCCCAACATCTTCATCGTGACTATTACACTCCCAACATCGTCATCATGACTATAAAACCTCAACATAGCCATCATGACAATTACACTCCCAACATAGTCATCATGACTATAAAACCTGAAAATGGTCATCATGACAATTACACTCCCAACATAGTCATCATGACAATAAAACCTGAAAATGGTCATCATGACAATTACACTCCCAACATAGTCATTATGACTATTACTCTCCCAACATCGTCATCATGACTATAAAACCTCAACATTTTCGTCATGACAATTGCACTCCCAACATAGTCATCATGACAATTACTCTCCTATCATAGTCATCATGACTATAACACCCCCAACATAGTCATCATGACCATAACACCCCCAACATAGTCTTCATGACTATTTCTCTCCCAACTTCATGACTTTTACACGTCCAACATAGTCATCATGACTATTACACTGCCAATTTAGTCATTATGACAATTACACTGCCAACATAGTCGTCATGAATATTACACTACCAACTTAGTCATCATGACTATTGCACTCCCAACATAGTCATCATGACTATTACACTCCCAACATAGTCATGATGACTATTACACTCCCAACATAGTCATCATGACTATTACACCCCCAACATCTTCATCGTGACTATTACACTCCCATCATAGCCATCATGACTATTACTCTCCCAACATCTTCATCGTGACTATTACACTCCCAACATCGTCACTATGACTATAGAACCTCAACATAGCCATCATGACAATTACACTTCCAACATAGTCATCATGACTATTAAACCTCTACATAGTCGTCTTGACAATTACACTCCCTACATAGTCATCATGACTATTACTCTCCAGACATCGTCATCATGACTATAAAACGTCAACATAGTCATCGTGACAATTACACTCCCAACATCGTCATCATGACTATTTCTCTCTTAACATGATGACTATTACTCTCCCAACATCATGACTGTTTTTCTCCCAACATCAAGACTATTACTCTCCCAACATCATGACTATTACTCTCCCAACATCATGACTATTACACTCCCATCATAGGCATCATGACTATTACACTCCCAACATTGTCATCATGACCATAACACTCCCAACATAGTCATTATGACCATAACACTCCCAACATAGTCATCATGACCATAACAATTCCAACATAGTCATCATGACTATTAATCACCGAACATTGCCATCATGATTATTACTCTCCCAACATCATGACTATTACACTCCCATCATAGTCATCATGACTAATACACTCCCATCATAGTCATCATGACTAATACACTCCTAACATTGTCATCATGCCCATAACACTCCCAACATAGTCATTATGACCATAACACTTCCAACATAGTCATCATGACCATAACACTCCCAACATAGTCATCATGACTATTAATCTCCGAACATTGTCATTATGACTATTACTCTCCCAACATCATGACTATTACACTTCCAACATAGTCATCATGACTATTTCACTGCCAACGTAGTCATCATGACAATTACACTGCCAACATAATCATCATGATAATTACACTGCCAACATAATCATGATTTTTACACTACCAACTTAGTCATCATGACTATTATACTCCCAACATTGTCATCATGACTATTACACTCCCAACCTAGTCATCATGACTAATACTTCTCAGTATAGTTATTATGAGTATTACACTCCCAACGTAATCATGATGACTATTCCAACATGGTAATGCCTTCCCAGCATCATCATCGGTACAAATAGTAAAAAAAAGGATTATGTACTGTAGTTTGTGTAACACCATCACCACCACTACTTGCGGGTTATTCATGCCCGAGCCACCTCTTGGGTGGCTTAATCTTCATCAATCTTCACCACCACTATCATTAATCCCTCCCCTTCCCTTACTGACCATCACCATTTAAACCATCACAACCTAAACCACTATTCTCACCCATAGCCTCGCACAATGACGGGTTAGTATTGCTATATTGCCAGTTAACTATATTTTGTGTTATCTAGGATATAATTATGGCTAATAATGCTGGATGGTATGGCTAGGTCGTAATCATAATAATTATACTCTGACGTGGCCAAGTAAGTAGAGCGACGGGAATCTAGTCCCCCCCTAAGATTGAAAAAATGAGGTGTCTTCCAGTGACAGTCTGCGTCTCCTCGGGCTCTCCCAGGGTGTTTGAAGTATACACAATGAGGCCTGGGGAGTGGGAGAGGTGTACTGCAGTTGAGCAGCAATACACAGTACTCGACGCACAGAAACAACTTGCTGCCCACGCCCTCGGCAAACGTCAGACAAAGGTATCACACCGTAAAAATAAGGACAAAAAAGATGAAGTAAAAGAGCGCCGCCAGAGGATGGTGAGGATTACACTGGATAACGGGAAGGTTCCCCCACGCCACCCTCCTCCCACCCGCGCCATCGTCTCCCACTGAACACTGCTAGAATGAAGGATTAATATTATTTAATTTAATTTAATTTATTTTAATTTTAAAGTGGACTGCTTTTTAATATTTAACCTGTTAGGTGTTTATCCATACACGTAGCGAAGCTTTAACTGTACATATAGCTTATGCAACAATTGGTGGTTATAAATAAACTACAGCATAATGTGTGTTAGTTTTATTGTAACAGTTTAATGGGTTAGTGTAACTGGGAAAAAGAGCCTGTTGAAGAAACCAGAGCATGCAAGGTATCTGGGGTATCTCGTAGGTGGTACTGCTCTCTTTGACTTCTCATGGATAACAAGCTTACCAGCCAACAAGTTAGGCTATAACATTTGCACAAACAAGTAAAGTACAGGTGTGACACATGAAAAGAAAAGTGTAATAATAATAATAATAATAATAATAATAATAATAATAATAAAAATAATAATAATAATAATAATAATAATAATAATAATAATAATAATAATAATAATAATAATAATATTAATAATAATAATTATAATGAGGCTTACTCTTTGTTTGGGATTGATCCACATCGTAACAGCAATGATTGATCCACTACATAACAGCATTGAACTACACAATAGTGTAGGACTGGACGGTAGAGCGACGGTCTCGCTTCTTGCAGGTCAGCGTTCAATCCTTGACCGTCCAAGAATGAGACCTGTACTGCCTTACGCCATCATCAATGACCGTTGTATGCCCCTACACCATTACAATGACCACTGTACTGCCTTACACCATCAACAATGACCCCTTTTCCTATATGTGATATAAACAAATTATCATCGAATTAGGCAATATTTTGCTGTTTTTCCACGTTTTTGTGAATTTTCAGTTTATTGTTATTAATTCAATAAATATACGATAAAAATGATGCAAACACATAATTGATTAGAAATTAACCTTAAATACTTCATTTATTTAACATTTTAGTTAATTCTAATGAAAACACATTGATTTTTATCATTTGTATTGGAAACAACATTGTCATATGTCTTTTCTTGGATCTAAATAATACGAAACCTTGCTCTATAATTTGAAGTTAAAATCCTCAAATATGGTAAAATAGTGACTTTTTCACGTGTTTCAATTTTTTATTTTTATCAATTGGATTGGAATGATAAAATGTGTTTCGCATTGTCATATGTCTTTTCTTGGATCTAAATAATACGAAACCTCGCTCTATGATTTGAAGTTAAAATGCTCAAATATGGTAAAATAGTTACTTTTTCACGTTTTTCATGTAGTGTGATTATACGTAAATATATTCGTTTTTACCAATATTTCGATTCTACTTCATGTTTTCTCAAGATATGTGATTTGGCCTTCATATCTCAGAATTTTGCAAATTTTGCATTTTTAAGCAAGTTTCTTGCATTTTGTTTTGTACTAAAAATTGTCGAATTTAGCAATATTTTGACGTTTATCAATGCCCTTTTCCTTTATGTGATTTAAACAAAATATCATCGAATTTGGCAATATTTTGCTGTTTTTCCACGTTTTTGTGAATTTTCAGTTTATTGTTATTAATTCATTAAATATACGATAAAAATTATGCAAACACATAATTGATTAGATAATAACCTTAAATACTTCATTTGCAATCATCTATTTGTTTCTCTTAAAGTACTGAGTAAGATATTGAAAAGGGGAGAAGTTCGGTTTTTATTGCATATATCGACGTTTCAGCCGGAATAGAGCGGTTTTACGTGTACATCTTCCATCGGTAATATAAACGGAAAATCATGAACAATTTAGTTAATTCTAATGAAAACACATTGATTTTTATCATTTGTATTGGAAACAACATTGTCATATGTCTTTTCTCGGATCTAAATAATACGAAACCTCGCTCTATGATTCGAAGTTAAAATCCTCAAATTTTTTATAATAGTGACTTTTTTCACGTTTTTCATTTCATATTTCGTATATATATTCATTTTTACCAATATTTCGATACTATTTCATATTATATCACGATATGTGATTTGGCCTTCAGGTCTCAGAATTTCGCATAATATTGCAATTTAAGCAAGTTTTCTTGCATTTTGTTTCGTACTAAAAATCATCTAATTTAGCAATATTTTCACGTTTATCATCCCCTTTTCCTTTATGTGATTTAAACAAAATATCATCGAATTAGGCAATATTTTGCTGTTTTTCCACGTTTTTGTGAATTTTCAGTTTATTGTTATTAATACATTAAATATACGATAAAAATGATGCAAACACATAATTGATTAGAAATTACCCTTAAATACTTCATTTTCAATCAACTATTTGTTTCTCGTTAAAATACTGAGAAAGATATTGAAAAGGGGAGAAGTTCTGTTTTTATTGCATATATCGACGTTTCAGCCGGATTAGAGCGGTTTTACGTGTACATCTTCCATCGGTAAAATAAACGGAAAATCAGGATTATTTTAGTTAATTCTAATGAAAATACATTGATTTTTATCATTTGTATTGGAAACAACATTGTCATATGTCTTTTCTTGGATCTAAGTAATACGAAACCTTGCTCTGTAATTTGAAGTTAAAATCCTCAAATATGGTAAAATAGTGACTTTTTCACGTTTTTCATAAAGTGTGATTTTACGTAAATATAATCATTTTTACCAATATTTCGATACAACTTCATGTTTTCTCACGATATGTGATTTGGCCTTCATATCTCAGAATTTCGCAAATTTTGCATTTTTAAGCAAGTTTCTTGCATTTCGTTTTGAACTAAAATCTTCGAATTTAGCAATATTTTGACGTTTATCATCCCCTTTTCCTTTATGTGATTTAAACAAAATATCATCGAATTATGCGATATTTTGCTGTTTTTCCACGTTTTTGTGAATTTTCAGGTTATTGTTATTAATTCATGAAATATACGATAAAAATGATGCAAACACATAATTGTTTAGAAATTAACAATAAATACTTCATTTTCAATCAACTATTTGTTTCTCGTTAAAATACTGTGTAAGATATTGAAAAGGGGAGAAATTCTGTTTTTATTGCATATATCAACGTTTCAGCCGGATTAGAGCGGTTTTACGTGTACATCTTCCATCGGTAAAATAAACGGAAAATCAGGATTATTTTAGTTAATTCTAATGAAAATACAGTGATTTTTACCATTTGTATTGGAAACAACATTGTCATATGTCTTTTCTTGGATCTAAGTAATACGAAACCTTGCTCTGTAATTTGAAGTTAAAATCCTCAAATATGGTAAAATAGTGACTTTTTCACGTTTTTCATAAAGTGTGATTTTACGTAAATATAATCATTTTTACCAATATTTCGATACAACTTCATGTTTTCTCACGATATGTGATTTGGCCTTCATATCTCAGAATTTCGCAAATTTTGCATTTTTAAGCAAGTTTCTTGCATTTTGTTTTGTACTAAAAATAATCGAATTTAGCAATATTTAGACGTTTATCATCCCCTTTTCCTTTTATGTGATTTAAACAAAGTATCTTCGAATTAGGCAATATTTTGCTGTTTTTCCATGTTTTTGTGAATTTTCAGTTTATTGGTATTAACTCATTATATATACGATAAAAAAGATGCAAACACATAATTGATTAGAAATTAACCTTAAATACTTCATTTTCAATCAACTATTTGTTTCTCGTTAAAATACTGAGTAAGATATTGAAAATGGGAGAAGTTCTGTTTTTATTACATATATCGACGTTTCAGCCGGATTAGAGCGATTTTACGTGTACATCTTCCATCGGTAATATAAACGGAAAATCAGGAACATTTTAGTTAATTCTAATGAAAACACATTGATTTTTATCATTTGTATTGGAAACAACATTGTCATATGTCTTTTCTTGGATCTAAATAATACGAAACCTTGCTCTGTAATTTGAAGTTAAAATCCTCAAATATGGTAAAATAGTGACTTTTTCACGTTTTTCATATAGTGTGATTTTACGTAAATATATTCGTTTTTACCAATATTTCGATACTACTTCATGTTTTCTCACGATATGTGATTTGGCCTTCATATATCTTAATTTCGCAAATTTTGCATTTTTAAGCAAGTTTCTTGCATTTTGTTTTGTACTAAAAATCTTCGAATTTAGCAATATTTTGACGTTTATCATCCCCTTTTCCTTTCTGTAGTTTAAACAAAATATCATCGAATTAGGCAATATTTTGCTGTTTTTCCACGTTTTTGTGAATTTTCAGTTTATTGTTATTAATTCATTTAATATACGATAAAAATGACGCAAACACATAATTGATTAGAAAATAACCTTAAATACTTCATTTTCAATCAACTATTTGTTTCTCGTTAAAATACTGTGTAAGATATTGAAAGGGGAGAAGTTCTGTTTTTATGTTTGGAATATGGAATGTTTGCGATATTTTGGAAACAGCATGGCGGGGTTTGGGCAAAATGTGACCGATCGCTGCTCAAAGTAATTGGCATATTTTCGGTATAAAAATTCGTGATTTCAAACTGCGAATACTTACAGAGAGTCAGAATTTGGCCCCAAAATATCTATATCCGCTCAAGCGTCGAATTTGGGATGTTTGCTATATTTTGAAAACTGCAGGGAGGGTTTGGGCAAAAAGTGATCCATCGCCGCTCTCAGTAATTGGCATATTTTCAATTTAAAAAGACGAAATTTCAAACTGCGAATACGTGCAGAGAGCCCGAATTTAGCTTCAAAATATGGCTCAAGCGTCGAATTTGGGATGTTTGGGATATTTTGAAAACTGCAGGGGGGGTTTGGGCAAAATATGACCTATCGCTGCTAGCAGGTATTGACATATTTTCGATATAAAATGTTGTAATTTCAAACTGCGAATATGTGCAGAGAGCCAGAATTTGGCTCCAAAATATGGCTCAATTGTCGAATTTGGGATGTTTGGGATAATTTAAAAACTGCAGAGAGGGTTTGTGCAAAATTTGATCCATCGCTGCTTTCAGTAATTGGCATATTTTCGGTATAAAAAGTCGTAATTTCAAACTGCGAATACAAGCAGAAAGACAAAATTTGGTTCCAAAATAATCCTCAAGGGTTGAATTTGGGATGTTTTCGATTTTTTAAAAACTGCTGGGAGGGTTTGGGTAAAATGTGATCCATCGCCGCTCTCAGTAATTGGCATATTTTCGGTATAAAAAGTCGTAATTTCAATATGCGAATGCGTGCAGAGAGCCAGAATTTGGCTCCAAAATATGGCTCAATTGTCGAATTTGGGATGTTTGGGATAATTTAAAAACTGCAGAGAGGGTTTGGGCAAAATTGGGATGTTTTGGATATTTTGAAAACTGCAGGAGGGTTTAGGCAAAATGTGGTCCATCGCCGCTCTAAGTAATTGGCATATTTTCGGTATAAAAAATCTTAATGTAAAACTGCGAATACGTGCAGAGAGCCACAATTTGGCTCCAAAATTTGGCTCAAGGGAGGAATTTGGGATAATTGGGATATTTTGAAAATTGCAGGGGGTTTTGGGCAAAATGTGACCTTTCGCCGCTAACAGTAATTGGCATTATTTCGGGATAAAAAACTCGAAATTTCATACTGCTAATACGTGCAGAGAGCCACAATTTGGCTCCAAAATATGGCTCAAACGTAGAATTTAGGATGTTTTGGATATTTTGAAAACTGCAAGGAGGGTTTGGGCAAACAGTGATCCATCGCCGCTCACAGTAATTGGCATATTTTCGGTATAAAATGTCCTAATTTTAACTGCGAATAAGTGCATAGAGCCAGAGTTTGCCTCCAAAATATAGCTCAAGGGTGAAATTTGGGATGTTTGGGATATTTTGAAAACTGCAGGGGGGTTTTTGGGCAAAATATGACCTTTCGCTGCTCACAGTAATTGGCATTATTTCGGCATAAAAAGTCAAAATTTCAAACAGCTAATACGTGCAGAGAGCCACATTTTTGCTCCAAAATATTGCTAAAGCGTCGAATTTGGGATGTTTGGGATATTTTGAAAACTGCAGGGGGGTTTAGACAAAATGTGACCTATCGCTGCTAGCAAGTATTGACATATTTTCGATATAAATTGTCGTAATTTCAAACTGCCAATATGTGCAGAGAGCAAGAATTTGGCTCCAAAATATGGCTCAAGGTTCTAATTTGGGATGTTTGGGATAATTATAAAACTGCAGAGGGGGTTTCGGCAAAATGTGATCCATCGCCGCTTTCAGTAATTGGCATATTTTCGGTATAAAAAGCCGTAATTTCATACTGCGAATACATGCAGAAAGCCAAAATATGGCTCAAGGGTCGAATTTGAGATGTTTGGGATATTTTGAAAACTGCAGGGAGTGCTTGGGCAAAATGTGATCCATCGCCGCACTCAGTAATTGGCATATTTTCGGTATAAAATGTTGTAAGTTCAAACTGCGAATACGTTCAGAGAGCAAAAATTTGGCATCAAAATATAGCTCATGGGTCGAAATTAGGATGTTTGGTATATTTTGAAAACTACAGGGGGGTTTGGGCAAAATGTGACCAATCGTCGCTCTCAGTAATTGGCATATTTTCGGTATAAAATGAAATAATTTCAAACTGCGAATACGTGCAGAGAGCCCCAATTTGGCTCCAAAATATTGCTCAAGCGTCGAATTTGGGATGTTTTGGATATTTTGAAAACTGCAGGGAGGGTTTGGGCAAAATGTGATCCATCGCTGCTCTCAGTAATTGTCATGTTTTCGGTATAAAAAATCGTAATTTCATACTGCGAATACGCGCAGAAAGCCAGAATTTGGCTCCAAAATAAGGCTCAAGGGTCCAATTTGGGATGTTTGGGATATTTTGCAAACTGCAGGGGGGTTTGGGCAAAATGTGACCCATCGCTTCTTTCAGTAATTGGCATATTTTCAACCGTCAAATTTGGGATAATGGGATAAAAATTCGTAATTTCAAACTGCGAATACGTGCAGAGAGCCAGAAATTAGCTCCAAAATATGGCTCAAGGGTCGAATTTGGGATGTTTTGGATATTTTGAAAACTGCAAGGAGGGTTTAGGCAAAATGTGATCCATCGCTTCTCTAAGTAATTGGCATATTTTCTGTATAAAAAATCCTAATGTAAAACTGCGAATACGTGCGGAGCGCCAGAATTTGGCTCCGAAATTTGGCTCAAGGGTGGAATTTGGGATAATTGGGATATTTTGAAAACTGCAGGGTGTTTTGGGCAAAATGCGACCTTTCGTAGCTCACAGTAATTGACATTATTTCGGAATAAAAAGTCGAAATTTCAAAATGCTAATACGTGCAGAGAGCAACAATTTGGCTCCAAAATATGGCTGAAGCGTCGAATTTGGGATGTTTTGGATATTTTGAAAATTGCTAGAAGGGATTGGGCAAAATGTGATCCATCGCCGCTCTCAAAAATTGGCATATTTTCGATATAAAATGTCATAATTTAAACTGCGAATACGTGCAGAGAGCCAGAATTTGCCTCCAAAATATGGCTCAAGGGAGGAATTTGGGATGTTTGGGATATTTTGAAAACTACAGGGGGTTTTGGGCAAAATATGACCCTTCGCCTCTCACAGTAATTGGCATTATTTCGGTAAAAAAAAGTAAAAATTTCAAGCAGCTAATACGTGCAGAGATCCACAATTTTGCTCCAAAATTCGGCTCAAGCGTCGAATTTGGAATGTTTGCGATATTTTGAAAACAGCATTGCGGGGTTTGGGCAAAATGTGACCCATCGCCGCTCAAAGTAATTGGCATATTTTCGGCATAAAAAGTCGTAATTTCAAACGGCGAATACGTGCAGAGAGCCAGAATTTTCCTCCAAAATATGCTCAAGCGTTGAATTTGGGATGTTTGGGATATTTTGAAAACTGCAGGGGGGATTTGGGCAAAATGTGATCTATCGCCGCTTTCAGTAATTGACATATTTTTGGTATAAAATATCGTAATTATAAACTGCGAATATGTGCAGAGAGCCAGAATTTGGCTCCAAAATATGGCTGAAGGGTCGAATTTGGGATGTTTGGGATATTTTGAAAACTGCAGGGAGGACATGGGCAAAATACGATCCACCGCCGCACTCAGTAATTGGCATATTTTTGGTATAAAATGTCCCAATTTCAAACTGCGAATACGTGCAGAAAGAGAGAGAATTTGGCTCAAAAATATAGCTCATGGGTCGAATTTGGGATGTTTGGGATATTTTGAAAACTGCAGGGGGATTTTGGCAAAATGTGACCCATCGTCGCTCTCAGTAATTGGCATATTTTCTTAGAAAATGAAATAATTTCAAACTGCGAATACGTGCAGAGAGCCCGAATTTGGCTCCAAAATATGGCTCAAGCGTCGAATTTTGGATGTTTTGGATATTTTGAAAACTGCAGGGAAGATTTGGACAAAATGTGATCCATCGCCGCTTTCAGTAATTTTCATGTTTTCGTTATAAAAATCGTAATTTCATACTGCGAATACGCGCAGAAAGCCAGAATTTGGCTCCAAATTAATTCTCAAGGGTCGAATTTTGGATGTTTGGGATATTTTGAAAACTGCAGGGAGGGTTTGGGTAAAATGTGATCCATCGCCGCTCTCAGTAATTGGCATACTTTCGGTTTAAAAAGCAGTAATTTCAAACTGCGAATACGTGCAGAGAGCCAGAATTTGACTCCAAAATATGGGTCAAGCGTTGAATTTGGGATGTTTGGGAAATTTTGGAAACTGCAGGGAGGTTTTGGGCAAAATGTGATCTATCGCGGCTCTCAGTAATTGACATATTTTTGGTATAAAATGTCGTAATTTTAAACTGAGAATATGTGCAGAGAGCCAGAATTTGGCTCCAAAATATGGCTGAAGGGTCGAATTTAGGATGTTTGGGATATTTTGAAAACTGCAGGGAGGACGTGGGCAAAATACGATCCATCGCCGCACTCAGTAATTGGCATATTTTCGGTATAAAATGTCCGAATTTCAAACTGGGGGGTTTGGGCAAAATGTGATCCATTCCCGCTTTCAGTAATTGGCATATTTTCGGTATAAAAGTTCGTGATTTCAAACTGCGAATACGTGCAGAGAGCCAGAATTTGGCTGCAAAATATGGCTCATATGGATGAATTTGGGATGTTTTTGATATTTTGAAAACTGCAGGAGGGTTTAGGCAAAATGTGATCCATCGCTGCTCTAAGCAATTGGCATATTTTCGGTATAAAAATTCCTAATGTGAAACTGCGAATACGTGCAGAGAGCCAGATTTTGGCTACAAAATTTGGCTCAAGGGTGGAATTGGGGATAATTCTGATATTTTGAAAACTGCAGGGGGTTTTGGGCAAAATGTGACCTTTTGCTGCTAACAGTAATTGGCATTATTTCGGAATAAAATTTCGAAATTTCAAACTGCTAATACGTGTAGAGAGCCACAATTTGGCTCCAAAATATGGCTCAAGCGTCGAATTTGGGATGTTTTGGATTTTTTGAAAACTGTAGGGAGGGTTTGGGCTAAAAGTGATCCATCGCCGGTCTCAGTAATTGGCATTATTTCGGGATAAAAAGTCAAAATTTCAAATTGCTAATACGTGCAGAGAGCCATAATTTTGCTCCAAAATATGGCTCAAGCGTCGAATTTAAGATGTTTGCGATATTTTGAAAACTGCATGGCGGGGTTTGGGCAAAATGTGACCCATCGCTGCTCAAAGTAATTGGCATATTTTCTGTATAAAAAGACGTAATTTCAAACGGCGAATACATGCATAGAACTAGAATTTGCCTCCAAATTATGCCTCAAGCGTCGAATTTGAGATGTTGTGATATTTTGAAAAGTACAGGGGCGATTTGGGCAAAATGTGATCTATCGCCGCTCTCTGTAATTGACATATTTTCGGTATAAAATGTCGTAATTTTAAACAGCGAATATGTGCAGAGAGCCAGAATTTGGCTCCAAAATATGGCTCAAGGGTGGAATTTCGGATGTTTGGGATAATTTTAAAACTGTAGAGAGGGTTTCGGCAAAATGTGATCCATCGCCGCTTTCAGTAATTGGCATATTTTCGGTATAAAAAGTCGTAATTTCATACTGCGAATACATGCAGAAAGCCAAAATTTGGCTCCAAAATATGGCTCAAGTGTCGAATTTGGGATGTTTGGGATATTTTGAAAACTGCAGGGAGGGCTTGGGCAAAATGTGATCCATCGCCGCTTTCAGTAATTGGCATATTTTTCGTATAAAAAGTCAAAAATTTCAAACAGCTAATACGTGCAGAGATCCAAAATTTTGCTCCAAAATTCGGCTCAAGCGTCGAATTTGGAATGTTTGCGATACTTTGAAAACAGCATGGCGGGGTTTTGGCAAAATGTGACCCATCGCCGCTCAAAGTAATTTTCATATTTTCGGTATAAAAATCGTAATTTCAAACGGCGAATACGAGCAGAGAGCCCAAATTTGGCTTCAAAATATGGCTCAAGCGTCGAATTTGGGATGTTTGGCATATTTTGAAAACTGCACGGGGGGTTCGGGCAAAATGTGATCTATCGCTGCTAGCAGTTATTGACATATTTTCGATATAAAATGTCGTAATTTCAAACTGAGAGTATGTGCAGAGAGCCAGAATTTGGCTCCAAAATATGGCTCAAGAGTCGAATTTGGGATGTTTAGGATAATTTAAAAACTGCAGAGAGGGTTTGGGTGAAAATTTAATCCATCGCCGCTTTTAGTAATTGGCATATTTTCGGTAAAAAAAAGTCGTAATTTCAGACTGCGAATACAAGCAAAAGACAAAATTTGGCTCCAAAATACTTCTCAAGGGTCGAATTTGGGATGTTTTGGATATTTTGAAAACTGCTGGGAGGGTGAAACATGAAACTACAGGGGGTTTTGGGCAAAATATGACCCTTCGCCTCTCACAGTAATTGGCATTATTTCGGTAAAAAATTAAAAATTTCAAACAGCTAATACGTGCAGAGACCTACAATTTTGCTCCAAAATTCGGCTCAAGCGTCCAATTTGGAATGTTTGCGATATTTTGAAAACAGCATTGCGGGGTTTGGGCAAAATGTGACCCATCGCCGCTCAAAGAAATTGGCATATTTTCGGTATAAAAAGTCGTAATTTCAAACGGCGAATACGTGCAGAGAGCCAGAATTTTCCTCCAAAATATGCTCAAGCGTTGAATTTGGGATGTTTGGGATATTTTGAAAACTGCAGGGGGGATTTGGGCAAAATGTGATCTATCGCCACTTGCAGTAATTGGAATAAATTTGGTGTAAAATCTCGTAATTTCAAACTGCGAATACATGCAGAGAGCCAGAATTTGGCTCCAAAATATGGCTAAAGCGTCGAATTTGGGATGTTTTGGATATTTTGAAAACTGCAAGAAGGGTTTGGGCAAAATGTGATCCATCGTTGCTCTCAGTAATTGGCATATTTTCGGTATAAAATGTCATAATTTAAACTGCGAATACGTGCAGAGAGCCAGAATTTGCCTCTAAAATATGGCTCAAGGGTGGAATTTGGGATGTTTGGGATATTTTGAAAACTACAGAGGGTTTTGGGCAAAATATGACCTTTCGCTGCTTTCGCTGGCATATAGTCATCATCACTATTACTCTCCTAATATAGTCATCATCGCTATTACACTCTTAACATTGTCATTATCACTATTACTCTCCCAACATAGTCCTCATGACAATTACTCTCCCAACATAGTCATCATGACTATTACTCTCCCAACATAGTCATAATGACTATTACACTCCCAACATAGTCATCATGACTATTACACTCTAAACATAGTCATCATGACAATTACACTCCCAACATAGTCATTATTACTATTACACTCCGAACATCGTCATCTTGACTATAAAACCTCAACATAGTCATCATGACTATTACTCTCCGAACATAGTCATCATGGCTGTTACACTTCCAACATAGTCATCATGACTATTACTATCCCAACATAGTCTTCATGACTATTACTCTCCCAACTAAGTCATCATGACTATTACACTCCCAACATAATCATCATGACTATTACACTACCAACATAGTCATCATGACTATTACACTCCCAAAATAGTCATCATGACTATTACTCTCCCAACATAGTCATCATGACTATTACACTCCCAACATAGTCATCATGACTATTACACCTCCAACATCTTCATCGTGATTATTACACTCCCAACATCGTCATCATCAGTATAAAACCTCAAAATAGCTATCATGTCAATTACACTCCCAATATCTTCATTATGACTATAAAACCTCAACATAGCCATCATGACAATTACACTCCCAACATAGTCATCATAACTATTACTCACCCAATATAGTCATCATGACTATTACACCCCTAGCATAGTCATCATGACTATTACTCTCCCAACATCATGACTATTACTCTTCCAACATCGTCATCATGACCATAAGGCTCCCAACATTGTCATCATGACCATAACACTCCCAACATAGTCATCATGACCATAACACTCTCAACATAGTCATCATGACTATTACTCTTCCAACATTTTGACTATTACACATCCAACATAGTCATCATGACTATAACACTCTCAACAGTCATCATGGCTATTACACTGCCAATATAGTCATCATGACAATTACACTGTCAAAATAGTCGTCATGATTATTACACTACCAACTTAGGCATCATGACTATTACACTCCCAACATAATCATCATGACTATTACACTCCCAACATAGTCACCATGACTATTACACTCCCAACATAGTCATCATGACTATTACACCCCAACATCTTCATCGTGACTATTACACTCCTATCATAGTCATCATGACTGTTACTCTCCCAACATCGTCATCGTGACTATTACACTCCCAACATCGTCATCATAACTATAAAACCTCAACATAGCTATCATGACAATTGCACTCCCAACATAGTCATCATGACAATAAAACCTCAACATAGTCATCATGACAATTACACTCCCTATATAGTCATCATGACTATTGCTCTCCAGACATCGTCATCATTACTATAAAACCTCAACATTGTCATCATGACAATTACACTCCCAACATAGTCATCATGACTATTACTCTCCCAACATAGTCATCATGACTGTTTCACTCCCAACATAGTCATCATGACTATTACACTTCCATCATAGTCATCATGACTATTACTCTCCAAACATCGTCATCATGACTATTACTCTCCCAACATCATGACTATTTCTCTCCCAACATCATGACTATTACTCCCCTAACATCAAAGACTACTACTCTCCCAACATCAAGACTATTACTCTCCCAACATCATGACTATTACTCTCACAACATCATGACTATTACTCTCTCAACATCATGACTATTACACTCCCAACATCGTCATCATGACTATGAAACCTCAACATAATCATCATGACTATGACTCTCCCAACATAGTCATCATGACTTTTACACTCCCAACATAGTCATCATGACTATTACTCTCCCAACATAGTCATCATGACAATTACACTCCCAACATAGACAGCATGACTATTACACTCCCAACATTGTCATCATGACTATTACACTCCCAACATTGTCATCATGACTATTACTCTCCCAATATAGTCATCATGACTAATACACTCCCAACATAGTCATCATGACTGTTACACTCCGAACATTGTCATCACGACTATTACACTCCCAACATAGTCATCATGACAATTTCACTCCCAATATAGTCATCATGACTATTACACTCCCAACATCGTCATCATGACTATAAAACCTCAACATAGTCATCATGACTATTACTCTCCCAACATAGTCATCATGATTATTACACTCCCAACATAGTCACAATGACTATTATACTCCAAACATAGTCATCGTGACTATTACACTCCCAACATAGTCATCATGACTATTACACCCCCAACATCTTCATCGTGACTATTACACTCCCAACATCGTCATCATGACTATAAAACCTCAACATAGCCATCATGACAATTACACTCCCAACATAGTCATCATTACTATAAAACCTCAAAATGGTCATCATGACAATTACATTACCAACATAGACAGCATGACTATTACACTCCCAACATTGTCATCATGACTATTACACTCCCAACATTGACATCATGACTATTACTCTCCCAATATAGTCATCATGACTATTACACTCGAACATAGTCATCATGACTATTACACTCCCAACATTGTCATCACGACTATTACACTCCCAACATAGTCACAATGACTATTACACTCCCAATATAATCATCATGACTATTACACTCCCAACATCGTCATCATGACTATAAAACCTCAACATAGTCATCATGACTATTACTCTCCCAACATAGTCATCATGAGTATTATACTCTCAACATCGTCATCATGACTATTACTCTCCCAACATAGTCATCATGATTATTACACTCCCAACATAGTCACAATGACTATTACACTCCCAACATAGTGATCGTAACTATTACACTCCCAACATAGTCATCATGAATATTACACCCCCAACATCTTCATCGTGACTATTACACTCCCAACATCGTCATCATGACTATAAAACCTCAACATAGCTATCATGACAATTACATTCCCAACATAGTCATCATGACTATAAAACCTCTAAATGGTCATCATGACAATTACACTCCCAACATAGTCATCATGACTATTACTCTCCCAACATAGTCATCATGAATATTTCACTCCCAACATAGTCATCATGACTATTACACTTCCATTATAGTCATCATGACTATTACTCTCCAAACATCGTCATCATGACTATTTCTCTCCCAAAATCATGACTATTACTCTCCTAACATCAAGACTACTACTCTCCCAACATCATGACTATTACACTCCCAACATCGTCAGCATGACTATGAAACCTCAACATAATCATCATGCCTATGACTCTCCCAACATAGTCATCATGACTATGACTCTCCCAACATAGTCATCATGACTTTTACACTCCCAACATAGTCATCATGACTATTACTCTCCCAACATAGTCATCATGACAATTACACTCCCAACATAGACAGCATGACAATTACACTTTCAACATTGTCATCATGACTATTACACTCCTAACATTGTCATCATGACTATTACTCTCCCAATATAGTCATCATGACTATTACACTCCCAACATAGTCATAATGACTATTACACTCCGAACATTGTCATCACGACTATTACACTCCCAACATAGTCATCATGACAACTTCACTCCCAATATAGTCATCATGACTATTACACTCCCAACATCGTCATCATGACTATAAAACCTCAACATAGTCATCATGAATATTACTCTCCCAACACAGTCATCATGAGTATTATACTCCCAAGATAGTCATCATGACTATTACTCTCCCAACATAGTCATCATGACTATTACACCCCCAACATCTTCATCGTGACTATTACACTCCCAACATCGTCATCATGACTATAAAACCTCAACATAGCCATCATGACAATTACCCTCCCAACATAGTCATCATGACTATAAAACCTGAAAATGGTAATCAAGACAATTACACTCCTAACATAGTCATCATGACTTACTCTCCCAACATCGTCATCATGACTATAAAACCTCAACATTTTCATCATGACAATTGCACTCCCAACATAGTCATCATGACTATAAAACCTGAAAATGGTCATCATGACAATTACACTCCTAACATAGTCATCATGACTTACTCTCCCAACATCGTCATCATGACTATAAAACCTCAACATTTTCATCATGACAATTGCACTCCCAACATAGTCATCATGACCATTACTCTCCTAACATAGTCATCATGACTATTACACCCCCAACATAGTCATCATGACCAAAACACCCCCAACATAGTCTTCATGACTATTTCTCTCCCAACTTCATGACTTTTACACGTCCAACATAGTCATCATGACTATTACACTGCCAATTTAGTCATTATGACAATAACACTGCCAACATAGTCGTCATGAATATTACACTACCAACTTAGTCATCATGACTATTGCACTCCCAACATAGTCATCATGACTATTACACTCCCAACATAGTCATAATGACTATTACACTCCCAACATAGGCATCATGACTATTACACTCCCATCATAGCCATCATGACTATTACTCTCCCAACATCTTCATCGTGACTATTACACTCCCAACATCGTCACCATGACTATAGAACCTCAACATAGCCATCATGACAATTACACTTCCAACATAGTCATCATGACTATTAAACCTCTACATAGTCGTCTTGACAATTACACTCCCTACATAGTCATCATGACTATTACTCTCCAGACATCGTCATCATGACTATAAAACCTCAACATAGTCAACGTGGCAATTACACTCCCAACATCGTCATCATGACTATTTCTCTCCCAACATGATGACTATTACTCTCCCAACATCATGACTGTTACTCTCCCAACATCAAGACTATTACTCTCCCAACATCATGACTATTACTCTCCCAACATCATGACTATTACACTCCCATCATAGTCATCATGACTATTACACTCCCAACATTGTCATCATGACCATAACACTCCCAACATAGTCATTATGACCATAACACTCCCAACATAGTCATCATGACCATAACAATTCCAACATAGTCATCATGACTATTAATCACCGAACACTGTCATCATGATTATTACTCTCCCAACATCATGACTATTACACTCCCATCATAGTCATCATGACTATTACACTCCCAACATTGTCATCATGCCCATAACACTCCCAACGTAGTCATTATGACCATAACACTTCCAACATAGTCATCATGACCAACACTCCCAACATAGTCATCATGACTATTAATCTCCGAACATTGTCATTATGACTATTACTCTCCCAACATCATGACTATTACACTTCCAACATAGTCATCATGACTATTTCACTGCCAACGTTGTCATCATGACAATTACACTGCCAACATAATCATCATGATAATTACACTGCCAACATAATCATGATTTTTACACTACCAACTTAGTCTTCATGACTATTATACTCCCAACATTGTCATCATGACTATTACACTCCCAACCTAGTCATCATGACTAATACTTCTCAGTATAGTTATTATGAGTATTACACTCCCAACATAATCATGATGACTATTCCAACATGGTAATGCCTTCCCAGCATCATCATCGGTACAAATAGCAAAAAAAAGGATTATGTACTGTAGTTCGTGTAACACCATCACCACCACTACTTGCGGGTTATTCATGCCCGAGCCACCTCTTGGGTGGCTTAATCTTCATCAATCTTCACCACCACTATCATTAATCCCCCCCCTTCCCTTACCGACCATCACCATTTAAACCATCACAACCTAAACCACTATTCGCACCCATAGCCTCGCACAATGACGGGTTAGTATTGCTATATTGCCAGTTAACTATATTTTGTGTTATCTAGGATATAATTATGGCTAATAATGCTGGATGGTATGGCTAGGTCGTAATCATAATAATTATATTCTGACGTGGCCAAGTAAGTAGAGCGACGGGAATCTAGTCCCCCCCTAATATTGAAAAAATGAGGTGTCTTCCAGTGACAGTCTGCGTCTCCTCGGGCTCTCCCAGGGTGTTTGAAGTATACACAATGAGGCCTGGGGAGTGGGAGAGGTGTACTGCAGTTGAGCAGCAATACACAGTACTCGACGCACAGAAACAACTTGCTGCCCACGCTCTCGGCAAACGTCAGAGAAAGGTATCACACCGTAAAAATAAGGACAAAAAAGATGAAGTAAAAGAGCGCCGCCAGAGAATGGTGAGGATTACACTGGATAACGGGAAGGTTCCCCCACGCCACCCTCCTCCCACCCGCGCCATCGTCTCCCACTGAACACTGCTAGAATGAAGGATTAATATTATTTAATTTAATTTAATTTATTTTAATTTTAAAGTGGACTGCTTTTTAATATTTAACCTGTTAGGTGTTTATCCATACACGTAGCAAAGCTTTAACTGTACATATAGCTTATGCAACAATTGGTGGTTATAAATAAACTACAGCATAATGTGTGTTAGTTTTATTGTAACAGTTTAATGGGTTAGTGTAACTGGGAAAAAGAGCCTGTTGAAGAAACCAGAGCATGCAAGGTGTCTGGGGTATCTTGTAGGTGGTACAGCTCTCTTTGACTTCTCATGGATAACAAGCTTACCAGCCAACAAGTTAGGCTATAACATTTGCACAAACATGTAAAGTACAGGTGTGACACATGAAAAGAAAAGTGTAATAATAATAATAATAATAATAATAATAATAATAATAATAATAATAATAATAATAATAATAATAATAATAATAATAATAATATTAGTAATAATAATAATAATAACAATAATAATAATAATAATAGTAATAATAATATTAATAATAATAATAATAATAATGAGGCTTACTCTTTGTTTGGGATTGATCCACATCGTAACAGCAATGATTGATCCACTACATAACAGCATTGAACTACATAATAGTGTAGGACTGGACGGTAGAGCGACGGTCTCGCTTCTTGCAGGTCAGCGTTCAATCCTTGACCGTCCAAGAATGAGACCTGTACTGCCTTACGCCATCATCAATGACCGTTGTATGCCCCTACACCATTACAATGACCACTGTACTGCCTTACACCATCAACAATGACTCCTTTTCCTATATGTGATATAAACAAATTATCATCGAATTAGGCAATATTTTGCTGTTTTTCCACGTTTGTGTGAATTTTCAGTTTATTGTTATTAATTCAATAAATATACGATAAAAATGATGCAAACACATAATTGAGTAGAAATTAACCTTAAATACTTCATTTATTTAACATTTTAGTTAATTCTAATGAAAACACATTGATTTTTATCATTTGTATTGGAAACAACATTGTCATATGTCTTTTCTTGGATCTAAATAATACGAAACCTTGCTCTATAATTTGAAGTTAAAATCCTCAAATATGGTAAAATAGTGACTTTTTCACGTGTTTCAATTTTTTATTTTTATCATTTGGATTGGAATGATAAAATGTGTTTCGCATTATCATATGTCTTTTCTTGGATCTAAATAATACGAAACCTCGCTCTATGATTTGAAGTTAAAATACTCAAATATGGTAAAATAGTTACTTTTTTCACGTTTTTCATGTAGTGTGATTATACGTAAATATATTCGTTTTTACCAATATTTCGATTCTACTTCATGTTTTCTCAAGATATGTGATTTGGCCTTCATATCTCAGAATTTTGCAAATTTTGCATTTTTAAGCAAGGTTCTTTCATTTTGTTTTGTACTAAAAATTGTCGAATTTAGCAATATTTTGACGTTTATCAATCCTCTTTTCCTTTATGTGACTATTTCACTCCCAACATAGTCATCATGACTATTACACTTCCATTATAGTCATCATGACTATTACTCTCCAAACATCGTCATCATGACTATTACTCTCCCAACATCATGACTATTTCTCTCCCAACATCATGACTATTACTCTCCTAACATCAAGACTACTACTCTCCCAACATCAAGACTATTACTCTCCCAACATCATGACTATTACTCTCACAACATCATGACTATTACTCTCTCAACATCATGACTATTACACTCCCAACATCGTCATCATGACTATGAAACCTCAACATAATCATCATGACTATGACTCTCCCAACATAGTCATCATGACTTTTACACTCCCAACATCGTCATCATGACTATAAAACCTCAACATAGTCATCATGACTATTACTCTCCCAACACAGTCATCATGAGTATTATACTCCCAACATAGTCATCATGACTATTACTCTCCCAACATAGTCATCATGACTATTACACCCCCAACATCTTCATCGTGACTATTACACTCCCAACATCGTCATCATGACTATAAAACCTCAACATAGCCATCATGACAATTACACTCCCAACATAGTCATCATGACTATAAAACCTGAAAATGGTCATCATGACTATAAAACCTGAAAATGGTCATCATGACAATTACACTCCCAACATAGTCATCATGACAATAAAACCTGAAAATGGTCATCATGACAATTACACTCCCAACATAGTCATTATGACTATTACTCTCCCAACATCGTCATCATGACTATAAAACCTCAACATTTTCGTCATGACAATTGCACTCCCAACATAGTCATCATGACAATTACTCTCCTATCATAGTCATCATGACTATAACACCCCCAACATAGTCATCATGACCATAACACCCCCAACATAGTCTTCATGACTATTTCTCTCCCAACTTCATGACTTTTACACGTCCAACATAGTCATCATGACTATTACACTGCCAATTTAGTCATTATGACAATTACACTGCCAACATAGTCGTCATGAATATTACACTACCAACTTAGTCATCATGACTATTGCACTCCCAACATAGTCATCATGACTATTACACTCCCAACATAGTCATGATGACTATTACACTCCCAACATAGTCATCATGACTATTACACCCCCAACATCTTCATCGTGACTATTACACTCCCATCATAGCCATCATGACTATTACTCTCCCAACATCTTCATCGTGACTATTACACTCCCAACATCGTCACTATGACTATAGAACCTCAACATAGCCATCATGACAATTACACTTCCAACATAGTCATCATGACTATTAAACCTCTACATAGTCGTCTTGACAATTACACTCCCTACATAGTCATCATGACTATTACTCTCCAGACATCGTCATCATGACTATAAAACGTCAACATAGTCATCGTGACAATTACACTCCCAACATCGTCATCATGACTATTTCTCTCTTAACATGATGACTATTACTCTCCCAACATCATGACTGTTTTTCTCCCAACATCAAGACTATTACTCTCCCAACATCATGACTATTACTCTCCCAACATCATGACTATTACACTCCCATCATAGACATCATGACTATTACACTCCCAACATTGTCATCATGACCATAACACTCCCAACATAGTCATTATGACCATAACACTCCCAACATAGTCATCATGACCATAACAATTCCAACATAGTCATCATGACTATTAATCACCGAACATTGCCATCATGATTATTACTCTCCCAACATCATGACTATTACACTCCCATCATAGTCATCATGACTAATACACTCCCATCATAGTCATCATGACTAATACACTCCTAACATTGTCATCATGCCCATAACACTCCCAACATAGTCATTATGACCATAACACTTCCAACATAGTCATCATGACCATAACACTCCCAACATAGTCATCATGACTATTAATCTCCGAACATTGTCATTATGACTATTACTCTCCCAACATCATGACTATTACACTTCCAACATAGTCATCATGACTATTTCACTGCCAACGTAGTCATCATGACAATTACACTGCCAACATAATCATCATGATAATTACACTGCCAACATAATCATGATTTTTACACTACCAACTTAGTCATCATGACTATTATACTCCCAACATTGTCATCATGACTATTACACTCCCAACCTAGTCATCATGACTAATACTTCTCAGTATAGTTATTATGAGTATTACACTCCCAACGTAATCATGATGACTATTCCAACATGGTAATGCCTTCCCACCATCATCATCGGTACAAATAGTAAAAAAAAAGGATTATGTACTGTAGTTTGTGTAACACCATCACCACCACTACTTGCGGGTTATTCATGCCCGAGCCACCTCTTGGGTGGCTTAATCTTCATCAATCTTCACCACCACTATCATTAATCCCTCCCCTTCCCTTACTGACCATCACCATTTAAACCATCACAACCTAAACCACTATTCTCACCCATAGCCTCGCACAATGACGGGTTAGTATTGCTATATTGCCAGTTAACTATATTTTGTGTTATCTAGGATATAATTATGGCTAATAATGCTGGATGGTATGGCTAGGTCGTAATCATAATAATTATACTCTGACGTGGCCAAGTAAGTAGAGCGACGGGAATCTAGTCCCCCCCTAAGATTGAAAAAATGAGGTGTCTTCCAGTGACAGTCTGCGTCTCCTCGGGCTCTCCCAGGGTGTTTGAAGTATACACAATGAGGCCTGGGGAGTGGGAGAGGTGTACTGCAGTTGAGCAGCAATACACAGTACTCGACGCACAGAAACAACTTGCTGCCCACGCCCTCGGCAAACGTCAGACAAAGGTATCACACCGTAAAAATAAGGACAAAAAAGATGAAGTAAAAGAGCGCCGCCAGAGGATGGTGAGGATTACACTGGATAACGGGAAGGTTCCCCCACGCCACCCTCCTCCCACCCGCGCCATCGTCTCCCACTGAACACTGCTAGAATGAAGGATTAATATTATTTAATTTAATTTAATTTATTTTAATTTTAAAGTGGACTGCTTTTTAATATTTAACCTGTTAGGTGTTTATCCATACACGTAGCGAAGCTTTAACTGTACATATAGCTTATGCAACAATTGGTGGTTATAAATAAACTACAGCATAATGTGTGTTAGTTTTATTGTAACAGTTTAATGGGTTAGTGTAACTGGGAAAAAGAGCCTGTTGAAGAAACCAGAGCATGCAAGGTATCTGGGG
Source organism: Procambarus clarkii (assembly GCF_040958095.1). Classification (NCBI taxonomy): domain Eukaryota; kingdom Metazoa; phylum Arthropoda; class Malacostraca; order Decapoda; family Cambaridae; genus Procambarus; species Procambarus clarkii. The sequence goes on along the minus strand of NC_091162.1, from coordinate 41,570,378 downwards.
TATCTTGTAGGTGGTACAGCTCTCTTTGACTTCTCATGGATAACAAGCTTACCAGCCAACAAGTTAGGCTATAACATTTGCACAAACAAGTAAAGTACAGGTGTGACACATGAAAAGAAAAGTGTAATAATAATAATAATAATAATAATAATAATAATAATAAAAATAATAATAATAATAATAATAATAATAATAATAATAATAATAATAATAATAATAATAATAATAATAATAATAATAATAATAATATTAATAATAATAATTATAATGAGGCTTACTCTTTGTTTGGGATTGATCCACATCGTAACAGCAATGATTGATCCACTACATAACAGCATTGAACTACACAATAGTGTAGGACTGGACGGTAGAGCGACGGTCTCGCTTCTTGCAGGTCAGCGTTCAATCCTTGACCGTCCAAGAATGAGACCTGTACTGCCTTACGCCATCATCAATGACCGTTGTATGCCCCTACACCATTACAATGACCACTGTACTGCCTTACACCATCAACAATGACCCCTTTTCCTATATGTGATATAAACAAATTATCATCGAATTAGGCAATATTTTGCTGTTTTTCCACGTTTTTGTGAATTTTCAGTTTATTGTTATTAATTCAATAAATATACGATAAAAATGATGCAAACACATAATTGATTAGAAATTAACCTTAAATACTTCATTTATTTAACATTTTAGTTAATTCTAATGAAAACACATTGATTTTTATCATTTGTATTGGAAACAACATTGTCATATGTCTTTTCTTGGATCTAAATAATACGAAACCTTGCTCTATAATTTGAAGTTAAAATCCTCAAATATGGTAAAATAGTGACTTTTTCACGTGTTTCAATTTTTTATTTTTATCAATTGGATTGGAATGATAAAATGTGTTTCGCATTGTCATATGTCTTTTCTTGGATCTAAATAATACGAAACCTCGCTCTATGATTTGAAGTTAAAATGCTCAAATATGGTAAAATAGTTACTTTTTTCACGTTTTTCATGTAGTGTGATTATACGTAAATATATTCGTTTTTACCAATATTTCGATTCTACTTCATGTTTTCTCAAGATATGTGATTTGGCCTTCATATCTCAGAATTTTGCAAATTTTGCATTTTTAAGCAAGTTTCTTGCATTTTGTTTTGTACTAAAAATTGTCGAATTTAGCAATATTTTGACGTTTATCAATGCCCTTTTCCTTTATGTGATTTAAACAAAATATCATCGAATTTGGCAATATTTTGCTGTTTTTCCACGTTTTTGTGAATTTTCAGTTTATTGTTATTAATTCATTAAATATACGATAAAAATTATGCAAACACATAATTGATTAGATAATAACCTTAAATACTTCATTTGCAATCATCTATTTGTTTCTCTTAAAGTACTGAGTAAGATATTGAAAAGGGGAGAAGTTCGGTTTTTATTGCATATATCGACGTTTCAGCCGGAATAGAGCGGTTTTACGTGTACATCTTCCATCGGTAATATAAACGGAAAATCATGAACAATTTAGTTAATTCTAATGAAAACACATTGATTTTTATCATTTGTATTGGAAACAACATTGTCATATGTCTTTTCTCGGATCTAAATAATACGAAACCTCGCTCTATGATTCGAAGTTAAAATCCTCAAATTTTTTATAATAGTGACTTTTTTCACGTTTTTCATTTCATATTTCGTATATATATTCATTTTTACCAATATTTCGATACTATTTCATATTATATCACGATATGTGATTTGGCCTTCAGGTCTCAGAATTTCGCATAATATTGCAATTTAAGCAAGTTTTCTTGCATTTTGTTTCGTACTAAAAATCATCTAATTTAGCAATATTTTCACGTTTATCATCCCCTTTTCCTTTATGTGATTTAAACAAAATATCATCGAATTAGGCAATATTTTGCTGTTTTTCCACGTTTTTGTGAATTTTCAGTTTATTGTTATTAATACATTAAATATACGATAAAAATGATGCAAACACATAATTGATTAGAAATTACCCTTAAATACTTCATTTTCAATCAACTATTTGTTTCTCGTTAAAATACTGAGAAAGATATTGAAAAGGGGAGAAGTTCTGTTTTTATTGCATATATCGACGTTTCAGCCGGATTAGAGCGGTTTTACGTGTACATCTTCCATCGGTAAAATAAACGGAAAATCAGGATTATTTTAGTTAATTCTAATGAAAATACATTGATTTTTATCATTTGTATTGGAAACAACATTGTCATATGTCTTTTCTTGGATCTAAGTAATACGAAACCTTGCTCTGTAATTTGAAGTTAAAATCCTCAAATATGGTAAAATAGTGACTTTTTCACGTTTTTCATAAAGTGTGATTTTACGTAAATATAATCATTTTTACCAATATTTCGATACAACTTCATGTTTTCTCACGATATGTGATTTGGCCTTCATATCTCAGAATTTCGCAAATTTTGCATTTTTAAGCAAGTTTCTTGCATTTCGTTTTGAACTAAAATCTTCGAATTTAGCAATATTTTGACGTTTATCATCCCCTTTTCCTTTATGTGATTTAAACAAAATATCATCGAATTATGCGATATTTTGCTGTTTTTCCACGTTTTTGTGAATTTTCAGGTTATTGTTATTAATTCATGAAATATACGATAAAAATGATGCAAACACATAATTGTTTAGAAATTAACAATAAATACTTCATTTCAATCAACTATTTGTTTCTCGTTAAAATACTGTGTAAGATATTGAAAAGGGGAGAAATTCTGTTTTTATTGCATATATCAACGTTTCAGCCGGATTAGAGCGGTTTTACGTGTACATCTTCCATCGGTAAAATAAACGGAAAATCAGGATTATTTTAGTTAATTCTAATGAAAATACAGTGATTTTTATCATTTGTATTGGAAACAACATTGTCATATGTCTTTTCTTGGATCTAAGTAATACGAAACCTTGCTCTGTAATTTGAAGTTAAAATCCTCAAATATGGTAAAATAGTGACTTTTTCACGTTTTTCATAAAGTGTGATTTTACGTAAATATAATCATTTTTACCAATATTTCGATACAACTTCATGTTTTCTCACGATATGTGATTTGGCCTTCATATCTCAGAATTTCGCAAATTTTGCATTTTTAAGCAAGTTTCTTGCATTTTGTTTTGTACTAAAAATAATCGAATTTAGCAATATTTAGACGTTTATCATCCCCTTTTCCTTTTATGTGATTTAAACAAAGTATCTTCGAATTAGGCAATATTTTGCTGTTTTTCCATGTTTTTGTGAATTTTCAGTTTATTGGTATTAACTCATTATATATACGATAAAAAAGATGCAAACACATAATTGATTAGAAATTAACCTTAAATACTTCATTTTCAATCAACTATTTGTTTCTCGTTAAAATACTGAGTAAGATATTGAAAATGGGAGAAGTTCTGTTTTTATTACATATATCGACGTTTCAGCCGGATTAGAGCGATTTTACGTGTACATCTTCCATCGGTAATATAAACGGAAAATCAGGAACATTTTAGTTAATTCTAATGAAAACACATTGATTTTTATCATTTGTATTGGAAACAACATTGTCATATGTCTTTTCTTGGATCTAAATAATACGAAACCTTGCTCTGTAATTTGAAGTTAAAATCCTCAAATATGGTAAAATAGTGACTTTTTCACGTTTTTCATATAGTGTGATTTTACGTAAATATATTCGTTTTTACCAATATTTCGATACTACTTCATGTTTTCTCACGATATGTGATTTGGCCTTCATATATCTTAATTTCGCAAATTTTGCATTTTTAAGCAAGTTTCTTGCATTTTGTTTTGTACTAAAAATCTTCGAATTTAGCAATATTTTGACGTTTATCATCCCCTTTTCCTTTCTGTGGTTTAAACAAAATATCATCGAATTAGGCAATATTTTGCTGTTTTTCCACGTTTTTGTGAATTTTCAGTTTATTGTTATTAATTCATTTAATATACGATAAAAATGACGCAAACACATAATTGATTAGAAAATAACCTTAAATACTTCATTTTCAATCAACTATTTGTTTCTCGTTAAAATACTGTGTAAGATATTGAAAGGGGAGAAGTTCTGTTTTTATGTTTGGAATATGGAATGTTTGCGATATTTTGGAAACAGCATGGCGGGGTTTGGGCAAAATGTGACCGATCGCTGCTCAAAGTAATTGGCATATTTTCGGTATAAAAATTCGTGATTTCAAACTGCGAATACTTGCAGAGAGTCAGAATTTGGCCCCAAAATATCTATATCCGCTCAAGCGTCGAATTTGGGATGTTTGCTATATTTTGAAAACTGCAGGGAGGGTTTGGGCAAAAAGTGATCCATCGCCGCTCTCAGTAATTGGCATATTTTCAATTTAAAAAGACGAAATTTCAAACTGCGAATACGTGCAGAGAGCCCGAATTTAGCTTCAAAATATGGCTCAAGCGTCGAATTTGGGATGTTTGGGATATTTTGAAAACTGCAGGGGGGGTTTGGGCAAAATATGACCTATCGCTGCTAGCAGGTATTGACATATTTTCGATATAAAATGTTGTAATTTCAAACTGCGAATATGTGCAGAGAGCCAGAATTTGGCTCCAAAATATGGCTCAATTGTCGAATTTGGGATGTTTGGGATAATTTAAAAACTGCAGAGAGGGTTTGTGCAAAATTTGATCCATCGCTGCTTTCAGTAATTGGCATATTTTCGGTATAAAAAGTCGTAATTTCAAACTGCGAATACAAGCAGAAAGACAAAATTTGGTTCCAAAATAATCCTCAAGGGTTGAATTTGGGATGTTTTCGATTTTTTAAAAACTGCTGGGAGGGTTTGGGTAAAATGTGATCCATCGCCGCTCTCAGTAATTGGCATATTTTCGGTATAAAAAGTCGTAATTTCAATATGCGAATGCGTGCAGAGAGCCAGAATTTGGCTCCAAAATATGGCTCAATTGTCGAATTTGGGATGTTTGGGATAATTTAAAAACTGCAGAGAGGGTTTGGGCAAAATTGGGATGTTTTGGATATTTTGAAAACTGCAGGAGGGTTTAGGCAAAATGTGGTCCATCGCCGCTCTAAGTAATTGGCATATTTTCGGTATAAAAAATCTTAATGTAAAACTGCGAATACGTGCAGAGAGCCACAATTTGGCTCCAAAATTTGGCTCAAGGGAGGAATTTGGGATAATTGGGATATTTTGAAAATTGCAGGGGGTTTTGGGCAAAATGTGACCTTTCGCCGCTAACAGTAATTGGCATTATTTCGGGATAAAAAACTCGAAATTTCATACTGCTAATACGTGCAGAGAGCCACAATTTGGCTCCAAAATATGGCTCAAACGTAGAATTTAGGATGTTTTGGATATTTTGAAAACTGCAAGGAGGGTTTGGGCAAACAGTGATCCATCGCCGCTCACAGTAATTGGCATATTTTCGGTATAAAATGTCCTAATTTTAACTGCGAATAAGTGCATAGAGCCAGAGTTTGCCTCCAAAATATAGCTCAAGGGTGAAATTTGGGATGTTTGGGATATTTTGAAAACTGCAGGGGGGTTTTTGGGCAAAATATGACCTTTCGCTGCTCACAGTAATTGGCATTATTTCGGCATAAAAAGTCAAAATTTCAAACAGCTAATACGTGCAGAGAGCCACATTTTTGCTCCAAAATATTGCTAAAGCGTCGAATTTGGGATGTTTGGGATATTTTGAAAACTGCAGGGGGGTTTAGACAAAATGTGACCTATCGCTGCTAGCAAGTATTGACATATTTTCGATATAAATTGTCGTAATTTCAAACTGCCAATATGTGCAGAGAGCAAGAATTTGGCTCCAAAATATGGCTCAAGGTTCTAATTTGGGATGTTTGGGATAATTATAAAACTGCAGAGGGGGTTTCGGCAAAATGTGATCCATCGCCGCTTTCAGTAATTGGCATATTTTCGGTATAAAAAGCCGTAATTTCATACTGCGAATACATGCAGAACGCCAAAATATGGCTCAAGGGTCGAATTTGAGATGTTTGGGATATTTTGAAAACTGCAGGGAGTGCTTGGGCAAAATGTGATCCATCGCCGCACTCAGTAATTGGCATATTTTCGGTATAAAATGTTGTAAGTTCAAACTGCGAATACGTTCAGAGAGCAAAAATTTGGCATCAAAATATAGCTCATGGGTCGAAATTAGGATGTTTGGTATATTTTGAAAACTACAGGGGGGTTTGGGCAAAATGTGACCAATCGTCGCTCTCAGTAATTGGCATATTTTCGGTATAAAATGAAATAATTTCAAACTGCGAATACGTGCAGAGAGCCCCAATTTGGCTCCAAAATATTGCTCAAGCGTCGAATTTGGGATGTTTTGGATATTTTGAAAACTGCAGGGAGGGTTTGGGCAAAATGTGATCCATCGCTGCTCTCAGTAATTGTCATGTTTTCGGTATAAAAAATCGTAATTTCATACTGCGAATACGCGCAGAAAGCCAGAATTTGGCTCCAAAATAAGGCTCAAGGGTCCAATTTGGGATGTTTGGGATATTTTGCAAACTGCAGGGGGGTTTGGGCAAAATGTGACCCATCGCTTCTTTCAGTAATTGGCATATTTTCAACCGTCAAATTTGGGATAATTGGGATAAAAATTCGTAATTTCAAACTGCGAATACGTGCAGAGAGCCAGAAATTAGCTCCAAAATATGGCTCAAGGGTCGAATTTGGGATGTTTTGGATATTTTGAAAACTGCAAGGAGGGTTTAGGCAAAATGTGATCCATCGCTTCTCTAAGTAATTGGCATATTTTCTGTATAAAAAATCCTAATGTAAAACTGCGAATACGTGCGGAGCGCCAGAATTTGGCTCCGAAATTTGGCTCAAGGGTGGAATTTGGGATAATTGGGATATTTTGAAAACTGCAGGGTGTTTTGGGCAAAATGCGACCTTTCGTAGCTCACAGTAATTGACATTATTTCGGAATAAAAAGTCGAAATTTCAAAATGCTAATACGTGCAGAGAGCAACAATTTGGCTCCAAAATATGGCTGAAGCGTCGAATTTGGGATGTTTTGGATATTTTGAAAATTGCTAGAAGGGATTGGGCAAAATGTGATCCATCGCCGCTCTCAAAAATTGGCATATTTTCGATATAAAATGTCATAATTTAAACTGCGAATACGTGCAGAGAGCCAGAATTTGCCTCCAAAATATGGCTCAAGGGAGGAATTTGGGATGTTTGGGATATTTTGAAAACTACAGGGGGTTTTGGGCAAAATATGACCCTTCGCCTCTCACAGTAATTGGCATTATTTCGGTAAAAAAAAGTAAAAATTTCAAACAGCTAATACGTGCAGAGATCCACAATTTTGCTCCAAAATTCGGCTCAAGCGTCGAATTTGGAATGTTTGCGATATTTTGAAAACAGCATTGCGGGGTTTGGGCAAAATGTGACCCATCGCCGCTCAAAGTAATTGGCATATTTTCGGCATAAAAAGTCGTAATTTCAAACGGCGAATACGTGCAGAGAGCCAGAATTTTCCTCCAAAATATGCTCAAGCGTTGAATTTGGGATGTTTGGGATATTTTGAAAACTGCAGGGGGGATTTGGGCAAAATGTGATCTATCGCCGCTTTCAGTAATTGACATATTTTTGGTATAAAATATCGTAATTATAAACTGCGAATATGTGCAGAGAGCCAGAATTTGGCTCCAAAATATGGCTGAAGGGTCGAATTTGGGATGTTTGGGATATTTTGAAAACTGCAGGGAGGACATGGGCAAAATACGATCCACCGCCGCACTCAGTAATTGGCATATTTTTGGTATAAAATGTCCCAATTTCAAACTGCGAATACGTGCAGAAAGAGAGAGAATTTGGCTCAAAAATATAGCTCATGGGTCGAATTTGGGATGTTTGGGATATTTTGAAAACTGCAGGGGGGTTTTGGCAAAATGTGACCCATCGTCGCTCTCAGTAATTGGCATATTTTCTTAGAAAATGAAATAATTTCAAACTGCGAATACGTGCAGAGAGCCCGAATTTGGCTCCAAAATATGGCTCAAGCGTCGAATTTTGGATGTTTTGGATATTTTGAAAACTGCAGGGAAGATTTGGACAAAATGTGATCCATCGCCGCTTTCAGTAATTTTCATGTTTTCGTTATAAAAATCGTAATTTCATACTGCGAATACGCGCAGAAAGCCAGAATTTGGCTCCAAATTAATTCTCAAGGGTCGAATTTTGGATGTTTGGGATATTTTGAAAACTGCAGGGAGGGTTTGGGTAAAATGTGATCCATCGCCGCTCTCAGTAATTGGCATACTTTCGGTTTAAAAAGCAGTAATTTCAAACTGCGAATACGTGCAGAGAGCCAGAATTTGACTCCAAAATATGGGTCAAGCGTTGAATTTGGGATGTTTGGGAAATTTTGGAAACTGCAGGGAGGTTTTGGGCAAAATGTGATCTATCGCCGCTCTCAGTAATTGACATATTTTTGGTATAAAATGTCGTAATTTTAAACTGAGAATATGTGCAGAGAGCCAGAATTTGGCTCCAAAATATGGCTGAAGGGTCGAATTTAGGATGTTTGGGATATTTTGAAAACTGCAGGGAGGACGTGGGCAAAATACGATCCATCGCCGCACTCAGTAATTGGCATATTTTCGGTATAAAATGTCCGAATTTCAAACTGGGGGGTTTGGGCAAAATGTGATCCATTCCCGCTTTCAGTAATTGGCATATTTTCGGTATAAAAGTTCGTGATTTCAAACTGCGAATACGTGCAGAGAGCCAGAATTTGGCTGCAAAATATGGCTCATATGGATGAATTTGGGATGTTTTTGATATTTTGAAAACTGCAGGAGGGTTTAGGCAAAATGTGATCCATCGCTGCTCTAAGTAATTGGCATATTTTCGGTATAAAAATTCCTAATGTGAAACTGCGAATACGTGCAGAGAGCCAGATTTTGGCTACAAAATTTGGCTCAAGGGTGGAATTGGGGATAATTCTGATATTTTGAAAACTGCAGGGGGTTTTGGGCAAAATGTGACCTTTTGCTGCTAACAGTAATTGGCATTATTTCGGAATAAAATTTCGAAATTTCAAACTGCTAATACGTGTAGAGAGCCACAATTTGGCTCCAAAATATGGCTCAAGCGTCGAATTTGGGATGTTTTGGATTTTTTGAAAACTGTAGGGAGGGTTTGGGCTAAAAGTGATCCATCGCCGGTCTCAGTAATTGGCATTATTTCGGGATAAAAAGTCAAAATTTCAAATTGCTAATACGTGCAGAGAGCCATAATTTTGCTCCAAAATATGGCTCAAGCGTCGAATTTAAGATGTTTGCGATATTTTGAAAACTGCATGGCGGGGTTTGGGCAAAATGTGACCCATCGCTGCTCAAAGTAATTGGCATATTTTCTGTATAAAAAGACGTAATTTCAAACGGCGAATACATGCATAGAACTAGAATTTGCCTCCAAATTATGCCTCAAGCGTCGAATTTGAGATGTTGTGATATTTTGAAAAGTACAGGGGCGATTTGGGCAAAATGTGATCTATCGCCGCTCTCTGTAATTGACATATTTTCGGTATAAAATGTCGTAATTTTAAACAGCGAATATGTGCAGAGAGCCAGAATTTGGCTCCAAAATATGGCTCAAGGGTGGAATTTCGGATGTTTGGGATAATTTTAAAACTGTAGAGAGGGTTTCGGCAAAATGTGATCCATCGCCGCTTTCAGTAATTGGCATATTTTCGGTATAAAAAGTCGTAATTTCATACTGCGAATACATGCAGAAAGCCAAAATTTGGCTACAAAATATGGCTCAAGTGTCGAATTTGGGATGTTTGGGATATTTTGAAAACTGCAGGGAGGGCTTGGGCAAAATGTGATCCATCGCCGCTTTCAGTAATTGGCATATTTTTCGTATAAAAAGTCAAAAATTTCAAACAGCTAATACGTGCAGAGATCCAAAATTTTGCTCCAAAATTCGGCTCAAGCGTCGAATTTGGAATGTTTGCGATACTTTGAAAACAGCATGGCGGGGTTTTGGCAAAATGTGACCCATCGCCGCTCAAAGTAATTTTCATATTTTCGGTATAAAAATCGTAATTTCAAACGGCGAATACGAGCAGAGAGCCCAAATTTGGCTTCATAATATGGCTCAAGCGTCGAATTTGGGATGTTTGGCATATTTTGAAAACTGCACGGGGGGTTCGGGCAAAATGTGATCTATCGCTGCTAGCAGTTATTGACATATTTTCGATATAAAAGTCGTAATTTCAAACTGAGAGTATGTGCAGAGAGCCAGAATTTGGCTCCAAAATATGGCTCAAGAGTCGAATTTGGGATGTTTAGGATAATTTAAAAACTGCAGAGAGGGTTTGGGTGAAAATTTAATCCATCGCCGCTTTTAGTAATTGGCATATTTTCGGTAAAAAAAGTCGTAATTTCAGACTGCGAATACAAGCAAAAGACAAAATTTGGCTCCAAAATACTTCTCAAGGGTCGAATTTGGGATGTTTTGGATATTTTGAAAACTGCTGGGAGGGTGAAACATGAAACTACAGGGGGTTTTGGGCAAAATATGACCCTTCGCCTCTCACAGTAATTGGCATTATTTCGGTAAAAAATTAAAAATTTCGGCTCAAGCGTCCAATTTGGAATGTTTGCGATATTTTGAAAACAGCATTGCGGGGTTTGGGCAAAATGTGACCCATCGCCGCTCAAAGAAATTGGCATATTTTCGGTATAAAAAGTCGTAATTTCAAACGGCGAATACGTGCAGAGAGCCAGAATTTTCCTCCAAAATATGCTCAAGCGTTGAATTTGGGATGTTTGGGATATTTTGAAAACTGCAGGGGGGATTTGGGCAAAATGTGATCTATCGCCGCTTTCAGTAATTGACATATTTTTGGTATAAAATATCGTAATTTTAAACTGCGAATATGTGCAGAAAGCCAGAATTTGGCTCCAAAATATGGCTGAAGGGTAGAATTTAGGATGTTTGGGATATTTTGAAAACTGCAGGGAGGACTTGGGTAAAATACGATCCACCGCCGCACTCAGTAATTGGCATATTTTCGGTATAAAATGTCCCAATTTCACACTGCGAATACGTGCAGAGAGAGAGAGAGAGAATTTGGCTCCAAAATAAAGCTCATGGGTTGAATTTGGGATGTTTGGGATATTTTGAAAACTTCAGGGGGGTTTGGGCAAAATGTGACCCATCGTCGCTCTCAGTAATTGGCATATTTTCGTAGAAAATAAAATATTTTCAAACTGCGAATACGTGCAGAGAGCCCGAATTTGGCTCCAAAATATGGCTCAAGCGTCGAATTTCGGATGTTTTGGATATTTTGAAAACTGCCGGGGGGTTTG